>NW_025533575.1:645000-672500 GCF_020615455.1 Coregonus clupeaformis
CTTCCTGACATCTGACACGGTGAGGATAGGTCTCCTTCCTGACATCTGACACGGTGAGGATAGGGCTCCTTCCTGACATCTGACACGTTGAGGATAGGTCTCCTTCCTGACATCTGACATGGTCAGGATAGGTCTCCTTCCTGACATCTGACATGGTCAGCATAGGGCTCCTTCCTCTCTCTGCCAGGTTCTGACATGTGACATGGGAAAGAATGTACTGTACTTTGACTCTGTCATCAGTGGTGGGTGACTCAACGCTGCCTTCCTCTCTTTCTCTCCCTCTCTCTGGCTCTTTCTCCTTCCCTCCTTCTCTGTCTTCGTCCTAATTGGCACCCTATTCCCTACTTAGTGCACTTTACTTTTTGGAGTCCTATGGGAACAGTGTGTCATTTGGGATGCACCCTCTGTGGTATAAATGGTGCCTTTCTCTCCATTCACGCCGGGCCACGCCTCTGCTGTGGAATGGAGACATTCTGATTCACTGCCTCCCTGACACACACACAGTACCTCCAACCACACACACACACACACACACACACACACACACACACACACACACACACACAGTACTTCCAACCACACACACACACAGTACCTCCAACTACACACACACACACACACACACACACACAGTACCTCCAACCACACACACACACACACACACACACACACACACACACAGTACCTCCAACCACACACACACACACACACACACACACACACACACACACACACACACACACACACACACACACACACACACACACACACACATATCCATCAGAGACTGAAGGGATGGAAAAGCCAGTACCAACTATATAACTCTGTTTAGGAGTGTAACTGCCTCCTTGCCTTGCCGTCCTCCTCTTCCACTGCCAGTATCACTGTGTCTGTGTGGGGCTTGAGCCTGAGGCTTAGGTAGAGAGAAGAGAGATGGGCCACAGATTAAAACCCTACAAACAGTCTCCCCCATGGTTCCTGCTAGAGAGGAGAACTCTCTCCATTATTAACAGCACCTGAGTGGGTTTAGATGGAGTTCAGTTCAGCCCATAGAGGCCTCCTGTGTCCTGACATCACCTCTCCTTCAGTGGTCAGCCCTGGTCTCCTGCATTGAGGCCTCCTGTGTCCTGACATCACCTCTCCTTCAGTGGTCAGCCCTGGTCTCCTGCTATAGAGGCCTCCTGTGTCCTGACATCACCTCTCCTTCAGTGGTCAGCCCTGGTCTCCTGCTATAGAGGCCTCCTGTGTCCTGACATCACCTCTCCTTCAGTGGTCAGCCCTGGTCTCCTACCCAGAGGCCTCCTGTGTCCTGACATCACCTCTCCTTCAGTGGTCAGCCCTGGTCTCCTACCCAGAGGCCTCCTGTGTCCTGACATCACCTCTCCTTCAGTGGTCAGCCCTGGTCTCCTACCCAGAGGGCTCTTGTGTCCTGACATCACCTCTCCTTCAGTGGTCAGCCCTGGTCTCCTACCCAGAGGGCTCTTGTGTCCTGACATCACCTCTCCTTCAGTGGTCAGCCCTGGTCTCCTACCCAGAGGGCTCTTGTGTCCTGACATCACCTCTCCTTCAGTGGTCAGCCCTGGTCTCCTGCTATAGAGGCCTCCTGTGTCCTGACATCACCTCTCCTTCAGTGGTCAGCCCTGGTCTCCTACCCAGAGGGCTCCTGTGTCCTGACATCACCTCTCCTTCAGTGGTCAGCCCTGGTCTCCTACCCAGAGGGCTCTTGTGTCCTGACATCACCTCTCCTTCAGTGGTCAGCCCTGGTCTCCTACCCAGAGGGCTCTTGTGTCCTGACATCACCTCTCCTTCAGTGGTCAGCCCTGGTCTCCTGCTATAGAGGCCTCCTGTGTCCTGACATCACCTCTCCTTCAGTGGTCAGCCCTGGTCTCCTACCCAGAGGGCTCTTGTGTCCTGACATCACCTCTCCTTCAGTGGTCAGCCCTGGTCTCCTGCTATAGAGGCCTCCTGTGTCCTGACATCACCTCTCCTTCAGTGGTCAGCCCTGGTCTCCTACCCAGAGGGCTCTTGTGTGGAGTCATCAAATATAATGAGATATTCTCTCATTAAAGTTAGTTTCCCCCTCAGTGATGGACCCCTGTGGATGGATGATGTGTTTGACATTAGTGACATGTCTGGATGTCTCAATGACCCTGACATGCCAACTCACTAGCATGGGGGTTAAGATGGAGGGAGGAAGACAGTATGAGAGGGAGTTTGAGAGAGGGAGAGAGTATGTGGGGTAGAGAGGGAGAGAGAGAGAGAGAGAGAGAGTGTGTGGGGGGGTAGAGAGAGAGAGAGAGTGTGTGGGGAGAGAGAGAGAGAGAGAGAGAGATAGAGAGAGCTGCCATCACAGCTGCAAGATTTGTGACCTGTTGCCACAAGAAAAGGGCAACCAGTGAAGAACAAACACCTTTGTAAATACAACCCATATTTATGTTTATTTATTTTCCCATTTGTACTTTAACTATTTGCACATTGTTACAACACTGTATATATACAGTGAGGGAAAAAAGTATTTGATCCACTGCTGATTTTGTACGTTTGCCCAATGACAAAGAAATGATCAGTCTATCATTTTAATGGTAGGTTTATTTGAACAGTGAGAGACAGAATAACAACAAAAAAATCCAGAAAAACGCATGTCAAAAATGTTATAAATTGATTTGCATTTTAATGAGGGAAATAAGTATTTGACCCCTCTGCAAAACATGACTTAGTACTTGGTGGCAAAACCCTTGTTGGCAATCACAGAGGTCAGACGTTTCTTGTAGTTGGCCACCAGGTTTGCACACATCTCAGGAGGGATTTTGTCCCACTCCTCTTTGCAGATCTTCTCCAAGTCATTAAGGTTTCGAGGCTGACGTTTGGCAACTCGAACCTTCAGCTCCCTCCACAGATTTTCTATGGGATTAAGGTCTGGAGACTGGCTAGGCCACTCCAGGACCTTAATGTGTGTCACGCTCTGGTTCCGGGACGTTGTGAATGAACCAGGGTGTGTTTGTTTTGTTGGGTATTTGTTGTGGGGTTGGTTGTAAGGGTGTATTCGGTTGGTTGTGTTTTGGGTGTGTTAATTGTGGTGTCGTGTGACTCCCAATCGGAGGTAACGAGTGTCAGCTGTCGGCTCGTTATCTCTGATTGGGAGCCATATTTATTCTGTCTGTGTTCTCATGTGGGTTGTGGGTTTTTGTTCCAAGTTTAGTCTTTGTTACTATTGGACTTCACTTTCGTCTTTTGTTTTGTATTGACGTGCTTTTCTAATTAAAAGTCATCATGTTCACTCGCAACGCTGCGCCTTGGTCCGCTTATTTAGACGATCGTGACAGAAAAACCCACCATAGAAGGACCAAGCAGCGTGTCCAGGAGCAAGACAGCTGGACATGGGAGGAAGCGCCTGGTAAGGAGCTCGAGAGGCTGGCGATGGCCCAGGTGGGCAAATCGTGGTCCTGGGAGGACATGCTCGGGGGCAAGGGACCTTGGGGGAAGATCAAGGCCCTGGCGAGAGAGGAGCAACGGCGTCAGCAGGGCCATCATCGTTGGAAGGACGAGAGGCAACCCCAAAAAGTTTTTTGGGGGGCACATGGCTTGGGCGACTGAGCAGCAGGAGGCTGCCACAAGGCAGATTCAGAAGGCTACCAGGTTAAGGGGGCTGACGGAGGCAGAGAAGGGACGGATTCAGGAGGCTACCAGGTTAAGGGGGTCACTGGCCAAAGTAGGGAAAGGAGATGTAGAGGCACGGCGTGAGAGACTGAGGTGTGTATCCAGTCCGGTCCGGCCCGTTCCTAATCCCGAGGTACAGCCAGTAGTGTGTGTCCCCAGTACGGTACGGCCTGTTCCGGCCCCTCGCACTAAGTGTACGGTGCGCGTCGCCAGCCCAGCCCGGCCTGTTCCGGAGCCTCATACGAAGCCTACGGTGCGCGTCGCCAGCCCAGCCCGGCCTGTTCCGGCCACTCGCACCAGGGATACGGTGCGCTTCGCCAGCCCGGCCCGGCCTGTTCCGGCCACTCGCACCAGGGATACGGTGCGCGTCGCCAGCTCAGCCCGGCCTGTTCCTACTCCACGCACCAGGGATACGGTGCGCTTCGCCAGCCCGGCCCGACCTGTTCCGGCCACTCGCACCAGGGATACGGTGCGCGTCGCCAGCCCAGCCCGGCCTGTTCCTACTCCACGCACCAGGGATACGGTGCGTCCCCAGGGCCAAGCATGCCCTGTTGCTGCTTCCCGCACTAGCCCTGAGATGCGTGTCCTCAGCCCGGTACCTCCAGTTCCGGCACCACGCATCAGGCCTACGGTGCGTCCCCAGGGCCAAGCATGCCCTGTTGCTGTTTTCCGCACTAGCCCTGAGATGCGTGTCCTCAGGCCGGTACCTCCAGTTCCGGCACCACGCATCAGGCCTACGGTGCGTCCCCAGGGTCCAGCATGCCCTGTTGCTTCTCCCCGCACTAGCCCTGAGATGCGTGTCCTCAGCCCGGTACCTCCTGTTCCGGCACCACGCACCAGGCCTACGATGCGCCTCAGACGGCCAGAGTCTGCCGTCTGCCCAACGGGGCCTGAACTGTCCGTCTGCCCAACGCCGTCTGAACTGCCCGTCTGCCCAACGGCGCCTGAACTGCCCGTCTGCCCAACGCCGTCTGAACTGTCCGTCTGCCAAGCGCCGCAGGAACTGCCCGTCTGTACTGAGCCTGCAAAGCCGCCCCGTCTGCCATGAGCCTTCAGAGCCGTCCGCCAGACCGGAGCCGCTAGAGCTCTCCGCCAGACAGGAGCAGCCAGAGCCTTCCGCCAGACAGGATCAGCCAGAGCCTTCCGCCAGACAGGAGCAGCCAGAGCCTTCCGCCAGACAGGATCAGCCAGAGCCTTCCGCCAGACAGGATCAGCCAGAGCCTTCCGCCAGACAGGATCAGCCAGAGCCTTCCGCTCAGACAGGATCAGCCAGAGCCTTCCGCCAGACAGGATCAGCCAGAGCCTTCTGCCAGACAGGATCAGCCAGAGCCTTCCGCCAGCCAGGATCCGCCAGAGCCGTCCAGCCAGGATCCGCCTGAGCCAGCCAGCCAGGATCTGCCCCTCAGTCCGGTGCTGCCCCTTAGTCAGGTACGGTCCCTTAGCCCGGTGCTGCCCCTTAGTCCGGTGCTGCCCCTTAGTCAGGTGCTGCCCCTTAGCCCGGTGCTGCCCCTTAGTCCGGTGCTGCCACTTAGTCCGGTGCTGCCCCTTAGTCAGGTGCTGTCCCTTAGTCCGGTGCTGCCTATTAAGCAGTTTGTGACTGTGGTGGGGTGGGGATCACGACCCGGGGCCAGAGCCGCCACCGTGGACAGACGCCCACCCAGACCCTCCCCTAGTCTTTATGTTGGTGCGTCCGGGGTTCGCACCTTTAGGGGGGTACTGTCACGCTCTGGTTCCGGGACGTTGTGAATGAACCAGGGTGTGTTTGTTTTGTTGGGTATTTGTTGTGGGGTTGGTTGTAAGGGTGTATTCGGTTGGTTGTGTTTTGGGTGTGTTAATTGTGGTGTCGTGTGACTCCCAATCGGAGGTAACGAGTGTCAGCTGTCGGCTCGTTATCTCTGATTGGGAGCCATATTTATTCTGTCTGTGTTCTCATGTGGGTTGTGGGTTTTTGTTCCAAGTTTAGTCTTTGTTACTATTGGACTTCACTTTCGTCTTTTGTTTTGTATTGACGTGCTTTTCTAATTAAAAGTCATCATGTTCACTCGCAACGCTGCGCCTTGGTCCGCTTATTTAGACGATCGTGACAATGTGCTTCTTCTTGAGCCACTCCTTTGTTGCCTTGGCCGTGTGTTTTGGGTCATTGTCATGCTGGAATACCCATCCACGACCCATTTTCAATGCCCTGGCTGAGGGAAGGAGGTTCTCACCCAAGATTTGACGGTACATGGCCCCGTCCATCGTCCCTTTGATGCGGTGAAGTTGTCCTGTCCCCTTAGCAGAAAAACACCCCCAAAGAATAATGTTTCCACCTCCATGTTTGATGGTGGGGATGGTGTTCTTGGGGTCATAGGCAGCATTCCTCCTCCTCCAAACACGGCGAGCTGAGTTGATGCCAAAGAGCTCTCACTCTATATCAGGATTTCTCATCTGACCACAACACTTTCACCCAGTTCTCCACTGAATCATTCCGATGTTCATTGGCAAACTTCAGACGGGCCTGTATATGTGCTTTCTTGAGCAGGGGGACCTTGCGGGCGCTGCAGGATTTCAGTCCTTCACGGCGTAATGTGTTACCAATTGTTTTCTTGGTGTCTATGGTCCCAGCTGCATTGAGATAATTGACAAGATCCTCCCGTGTAGTTCTGGGCTGATTCCTCACCGTTCTCATGATCATTGCAACTCCACGAGGTGAGATCTTGCATGGAGCCCCAGGCCGAGGGAGATTGACAGTTCTTTTGTGTTTCTTCCATTTGCGAATAATCGCACCAACTGTTGTCACCTTCTCACCAAGCTGCTTGGCGATGGTCTTGTAGCCCATTCCAGCCTTGTGTAGGTCTACAATCTTGTCCCTGACATCCTTGGAGAGCTCTTTGGTCTTGGCCATGGTGGAGAGTTTGGAATCTGATTGATTGAATGCTTCTGTGGACAGGTGTCTTTTATACAAGTAACAAACTGAGATTAGGAGCACTCCCTTTAAGAGTGTGCACCTAATCTCAGCTCGTTACCTGTATAAAAGACACCTGGGAGCCAGAAATCTTTCTGATTGAGAGGGGGTCAAATACTTATTTCCCTCATTAAAATGTAAATCAATTTATAAAATTTTTGACATGCGTTTTTCTGGATTTTTTTGTTGTTATTCTGTCTCTCACTGTTCAAAGAAACCTACCATTAAAATTATAGACTGATCATTTCTTTGTCAGTGGGCAAACATACAAAATCAGCAGGGGATCAAATACCTTTTTCCCTCACTGTACATAATATGACATTTGAAATGTCTTTATTCTTTTGGAACTTCTGAGTGTAATGTTTCCTGTTAATATTTATTGTTTATTTCACTTTTGTTTACTATCTACTTCACTTGCTTTGGCAATGTTAACATACGTTTCCCATGCCAATAAAGCCCTTAAATTGAAATTGAAATTTAATTGAGAGAGAGAGAGAGAGAGAGAGAGAGAGAGAGAGAGAGAGAGAGAGAGAGAGAGAGAGAGAGAGAGAGAGAGAGAGAGAGAGAGAGAGAGAGAGAGAGAGAGAGAGAGAGAGAGAGAGAGAGAGAGAGAGAGAGAGAGAGAGAGAGAGAGAGAGAGGGAGAGAGAGAGAGAGAGAGAGATGAAATACTATTAGGAAGTGCGATAGAGACAGAATAGAGAAAGAATGTGGGCCCTGTCTGCATGTAATGTGATGTGTGTTTCCTTTCAGCTCTGCAGCTAGAAGTTTCGCCTGATTACACCAATTACAGTGAGTCCGCTAACGAGGTTAAACGACAAACCACAGAACAGAGAGGATGAAAGAGAATGAGAGGACCACTGAAGAGAGGAGGAGGAGAGGAAACGTGTTCTACACCACTCTAATCCAGCTGCAGACAGGAGGGAACATGTATACCAGTGCTACCCTACACACATCACCCAAGAACACGTGTCTGCATGGCTGCGTGTGTGGGTGCAAGCATGCATGGTTGTCTTTCTACGGATAATGTGTGGGGTCTTTATAGCAAGAGAGAAAGTGAGTGTGTGAGACTAAGAGTGAGCCTGAGTGTATTAACCAGCTGATTACAGTACTATCATTAGTAGGTCAGCTGGCTGGGCTCTAAGAGTGAGGCTGAGTGTATTAACCAGCTGATTACAGTACTATCATTAGTAGGTCAGCTGGCTGGGCTCTAAGAGTGAGGCTGAGTGTATTAACCAGCTGATTACAGTACTATCATTAGTAGGTCAGCTGGCTGGGCTCTAAGAGTGAGGCTGAGTGTATTAACCAGCTGATTACAGTACTATCATTAGTAGGTCAGCTGGCTGGGCTCTAAGAGTGAGGCTGAGTGTATTAACCAGCTGATTACAGTACTATCATTAGTAGGTCAGCTGGCTGGGCTCTAAGAGTGAGGCTGAGTGTATTAACCAGCTGATTACAGTACTATCATTAGTAGGTCAGCTGGCTGGGCTCTAAGAGTGAGGCTGAGTGTATTAACCAGCTGATTACAGTACTATCATTAGTAGGTCCGCTGGCTGGGCTCTAAGAGTGAGGCTGAGTGTATTAACCAGCTGATTACAGTACTATCATTAGTAGGTCAGCTGGCTGGGCTCTAAGAGTGAGGCTGAGTGTATTAACCAGCTGATTACAGTACTATCATTAGTAGGTCAGCTGGCTGGGCTCTAAGAGTGAGGCTGAGTGTATTAACCAGCTGATTACAGTACTATCATTAGTAGGTCAGCTGGCTGGGCTCTAAGAGTGAGCCTGAGTGTATTAACCAGCTGATTACAGTACTATCATTAGTAGGTCAGCTGGCTGGGCTCTAAGAGTGAGGCTGAGTATATTAACCAGCTGATTACAGTACTATCATTAGTAGGTCAGCTGGCTGGGCTCTAAGAGTGAGGCTGAGTGTATTAACCAGCTGATTACAGTACTATCATTAGTAGGTCAGCTGGCTGGGCTCTAAGAGTGAGGCTGAGTGTATTAACCAGCTGATTACAGTACTATCATTAGTAGGTCAGCTGGCTGGGCTCTAAGAGTGAGGCTGAGTGTATTAACCAGCTGATTACAGTACTATCATTAGTAGGTCAGCTGGCTGGGCTCTAAGAGTGAGCCTGAGTGTATTAACCAGCTGATTACAGTACTATCATTAGTAGGTCAGCTGGCTGGGCTCTAAGAGTGAGGCTGAGTGTATTAACCAGCTGATTACAGTACTATCATTAGTAGGTCAGCTGGCTGGGCTCTAAGAGTGAGGCTGAGTGTATTAACCAGCTGATTACAGTACTATCATTAGTAGGTCAGCTGGCTGGGCTCTAAGAGTGAGGCTGAGTGTATTAACCAGCTGATTACAGTACTATCATTAGTAGGTCAGCTGGCTGGGCTCTAAGAGTGAGCCTGAGTGTATTAACCAGCTGATTACAGCACTATCATTAGTAGGTCAGCTGGCTGGGCTCTAAGAGTGAGGCTGAGTGTATTAACCAGCTGATTACAGCACTATCATTAGTAGGTCAGCTGGCTGGGCTCTAAGAGTGAGGCTGAGTGTATTAACCAGCTGATTACAGCACTATCATTAGTAGGTCAGCTGGCTGGGCTCTAAGAGTGAGGCTGAGTGTATTAACCAGCTGATTACAGCACTATCATTAGTAGGTCAGCTGGCTGGGCTCTAAGAGTGAGCCTGAGTGTATTAACCAGCTGATTACAGCACTATCATTAGTAGGTCAGCTGGCTGGGCTCTAAGAGTGAGGCTGAGTGTATTAACCAGCTGATTACAGTACTATCATTAGTAGGTCAGCTGGCTGGGCTCTAAGAGTGAGGCTGAGTGTATTAACCAGCTGATTACAGTACTATCATTAGTAGGTCAGCTGGCTGGGCTCTAAGAGTGAGGCTGAGTGTATTAACCAGCTGATTACAGTACTATCATTAGTAGGTCAGCTGGCTGGGCTCTAAGAGTGAGGCTGAGTGTATTAACCAGCTGATTACAGTACTATCATTAGTAGGTCAGCTGGCTGGGCTCTAAGAGTGAGGCTGAGTGTATTAACCAGCTGATTACAGTACTATCATTAGTAGGTCAGCTGGCTGGGCTCTAAGAGTGAGGCTGAGTGTATTAACCAGCTGATTACAGTACTATCATTAGTAGGTCAGCTGGCTGGGCTCTAAGAGTGAGGCTGAGTGTATTAACCAGCTGATTACAGTACTATCATTAGTAGGTCAGCTGGCTGGGCTCTAAGAGTGAGGCTGAGTGTATTAACCAGCTGATTACAGTACTATCATTAGTAGGTCAGCTGGCTGGGCTCTAAGAGTGAGGCTGAGTGTATTAACCAGCTGATTACAGTACTATCATTAGTAGGTCAGCTGGCTGGGCTCTAAGAGTGAGGCTGAGTGTATTAACCAGCTGATTACAGTACTATCATTAGTAGGTCAGCTGGCTGGGCTCTAAGAGTGAGGCTGAGTGTATTAACCAGCTGATTACAGCACTATCATTAGTAGGTCAGCTGGCTGGGCTCTAAGAGTGAGGCTGAGTGTATTAACCAGCTGATTACAGCACTATCATTAGTAGGTCAGCTGGCTGGGCTCTAAGAGTGAGGCTGAGTGTATTAACCAGCTGATTACAGCACTATCATTAGTAGGTCAGCTGGCTGGGCTCTAAGAGTGAGGCTGAGTGTATTAACCAGCTGATTACAGCACTATCATTAGTAGGTCAGCTGGCTGGGCTCTAAGAGTGAGGCTGAGTGTATTAACCAGCTGATTACAGCACTATCATTAGTAGGTCAGCTGGCTGGGCTCTAAGAGTGAGGCTGAGTGTATTAACCAGCTGATTACAGTACTATCATTAGTAGGTCAGCTGGCTGGGCTCTAAGAGTGAGGCTGAGTGTATTAACCAGCTGATTACAGTACTATCATTAGTAGGTCAGCTGGCTGGGCTCTAAGAGTGAGGCTGAGTGTATTAACCAGCTGATTACAGTACTATCATTAGTAGGTCAGCTGGCTGGGCTCTAAGAGTGAGCCTGAGTGTATTAACCAGCTGATTACAGTACTATCATTAGTAGGTCAGCTGGCTGGGCTCTAAGAGTGAGGCTGAGTGTATTAACCAGCTGATTACAGTACTATCATTAGTAGGTCAGCTGGCTGGGCTCTAAGAGTGAGGCTGAGTGTATTAACCAGCTGATTACAGTACTATCATTAGTAGGTCAGCTGGCTGGGCTCTAAGAGTGAGGCTGAGTGTATTAACCAGCTGATTACAGTACTATCATTAGTAGGTCAGCTGGCTGGGCTCTAAGAGTGAGGCTGAGTGTATTAACCAGCTGATTACAGTACTATCATTAGTAGGTCAGCTGGCTGGGCTCTAAGAGTGAGGCTGAGTGTATTAACCAGCTGATTACAGTACTATCATTAGTAGGTCAGCTGGCTGGGCTCTAAGAGTGAGGCTGAGTGTATTAACCAGCTGATTACAGTACTATCATTAGTAGGTCAGCTGGCTGGGCTCTAAGAGTGAGGCTGAGTGTATTAACCAGCTGATTACAGTACTATCATTAGTAGGTCAGCTGGCTGGGCTCTAAGAGTGAGGCTGAGTGTATTAACCAGCTGATTACAGTACTATCATTAGTAGGTCAGCTGGCTGGGCTCTAAGAGTGAGGCTGAGTGTATTAACCAGCTGATTACAGTACTATCATTAGTAGGTCAGCTGGCTGGGCTCTAAGAGTGAGGCTGAGTGTATTAACCAGCTGATTACAGCACTATCATTAGTAGGTCAGCTGGCTGGGCTCTAAGAGTGAGGCTGAGTGTATTAACCAGCTGATTACAGCACTATCATTAGTAGGTCAGCTGGCTGGGCTCTAAGAGTGAGGCTGAGTGTATTAACCAGCTGATTACAGCACTATCATTAGTAGGTCAGCTGGCTGGGCTCTAAGAGTGAGGCTGAGTGTATTAACCAGCTGATTACAGCACTATCATTAGTAGGTCAGCTGGCTGGGCTCTAAGAGTGAGCCTGAGTGTATTAACCAGCTGATTACAGCACTATCATTAGTAGGTCAGCTGGCTGGGCTCTAAGAGTGAGGCTGAGTGTATTAACCAGCTGATTACAGCACTATCATTAGTAGGTCAGCTGGCTGGGCTCTAAGAGTGAGGCTGAGTGTATTAACCAGCTGATTACAGCACTATCATTAGTAGGTCAGCTGGCTGGGCTCTAAGAGTGAGGCTGAGTGTATTAACCAGCTGATTACAGTACTATCATTAGTAGGTCAGCTGGCTGGGCTCTAAGAGTGAGGCTGAGTGTATTAACCAGCTGATTACAGTACTATCATTAGTAGGTCAGCTGGCTGGGCTCTAAGAGTGAGGCTGAGTGTATTAACCAGCTGATTACAGTACTATCATTAGTAGGTCAGCTGGCTGGGCTCTAAGAGTGAGGCTGAGTGTATTAACCAGCTGATTACAGTACTATCATTAGTAGGTCAGCTGGCTGGGCTCTAAGAGTGAGGCTGAGTGTATTAACCAGCTGATTACAGTACTATCATTAGTAGGTCAGCTGGCTGGGCTCTAAGAGTGAGGCTGAGTGTATTAACCAGCTGATTACAGTACTATCATTAGTAGGTCAGCTGGCTGGGCTCTAAGAGTGAGGCTGAGTGTATTAACCAGCTGATTACAGCACTATCATTAGTAGGTCAGCTGGCTGGGCTCTAAGAGTGAGGCTGAGTGTATTAACCAGCTGATTACAGCACTATCATTAGTAGGTCAGCTGGCTGGGCTCTAAGAGTGAGCCTGAGTGTATTAACCAGCTGATTACAGCACTATCATTAGTAGGTCAGCTGGCTGGGCTCTAAGAGTGAGGCTGAGTGTATTAACCAGCTGATTACAGCACTATCATTAGTAGGTCAGCTGGCTGGGCTCTAAGAGTGAGGCTGAGTGTATTAACCAGCTGATTACAGTACTATCATTAGTAGGTCAGCTGGCTGGGCTCTAAGAGTGAGGCTGAGTGTATTAACCAGCTGATTACAGTACTATCATTAGTAGGTCAGCTGGCTGGGCTCTAAGAGTGAGCCTGAGTGTATTAACCAGCTGATTACAGTACTATCATTAGTAGGTCAGCTGGCTGGGCTCTAAGAGTGAGGCTGAGTGTATTAACCAGCTGATTACAGTACTATCATTAGTAGGTCAGCTGGCTGGGCTCTAAGAGTGAGGCTGAGTGTATTAACCAGCTGATTACAGTACTATCATTAGTAGGTCAGCTGGCTGGGCTCTAAGAGTGAGGCTGAGTGTATTAACCAGCTGATTACAGTACTATCATTAGTAGGTCAGCTGGCTGGGCTCTGGCTCTGTGGCCTACTGGCTGACTGCCAACAAGGTGATAGAGACACACACAGTCATCCTTTTTCCTCCCTCTCTCTCGTTCTCCTTTTCTCCCTCTCTCTCTTCTCTCTCTCACCCTCTCTCTCGATCCCTTCCTCTTCAATTTTCTCTCTCTTGTCTCTCTCTGTCTCTCTCTGTCTCTCTCTCCTCAGTGCAGCATCAGTTTTTCTTTGTTCCAGGATGGTTGTTTTCTGTCCTGGGTGGTGTACCATGGACCAATACGTTGGAGGGTCTAGGTATATTGTAGCCAACAGGAGGAGGGTCTAGGTATAGTGTAGCCAGGAGGAGGAGGGTCTAGGTATAGTGTAGCCAGGAGGAGGGTCTAGGTATAGTGTAGCCAGGAGGAGGAGGGTCTAGGTATAGTGTAGCCAGGAGGAGGGTCTAGGTATAGTGTAGCCAGGAGGAGGAGGGTCTAGGTATAGTGTAGCCAGGAGGAGGGTCTAGGTATAGTGTAGCCAGGAGGAGGAGGGTCTAGGTATAGTGTAGCCAGGAGGAGGGTCTAGGTATAGTGTAGCCAACAGGAGGAGGGTCTAGGTATAGTGTAGCCAGGAGGAGGGTCTAGGTATAGTGTAGCCAACAGGAGGAGGGTCTAGGTATAGTGTAGCCAGGAGGAGGGTCTAGGTATAGTGTAGCCAACAGGAGGAGGGTCTAGGTATAGTGTAGCCAGGAGGAGGGTCTAGGTATAGTGTAGCCAGGAGGAGGGTCTAGGTATAGTGTAGCCAACAGGAGGAGGGTCTAGGTATAGTGTAGCCAGGAGGAGGGTCTAGGTATAGTGTAGCCAGGAGGAGGGTCTAGGTATAGTGTAGCCAGGAGGAGGAGGGTCTAGGTATAGTGTAGCCAGGAGGAGGGTCTAGGTATAGTGTAGCCAACAGGAGGAGGGTCTAGGTATAGTGTAGCCAGGAGGAGGGTCTAGGTATAGTGTAGCCAGGAGGAGGGTCTAGGGTATAGTGTAGCCAACAGGAGGAGGGTCTAGGTATAGTGTAGCCAGGAGGAGGGTCTAGGTATAGTGTAGCCAGGCGGAGGGTCTAGGTATAGTGTAGCCAGGAGGAGGAGGGTCTAGGTATAGTGTAGCCAACAGGAGGAGGGTCTAGGTATAGTGTAGCCAACAGGAGGAGGGTCTAGGTATAGTGTAGCCAGGAGGAGGAGGGTCTAGGTATAGTGTAGCCAGGAGGAGGAGGGTCTAGGTATAGTGTAGCCAGGAGGAGGAGGGTCTAGGTATAGTGTAGCCAGGAGGAGGAGGGTCTAGGTATAGTGTAGCCAGGAGGAGGAGGGTCTAGGTATAGTGTAGCCAGGAGGAGGGTCTAGGTATAGTGTAGCCAGGAGGAGGGTCTAGGTATAGTGTAGCCAACAGGAGGAGGGCCTAGGTATAGTGTAGCCAGGAGGAGGAGGGTCTAGGTATAGTGTAGCCAGGAGGAGGGTCTAGGTATAGTGTAGCCAGGAGGAGGAGGGTCTAGGTATAGTGTAGCCAGGAGGAGGAGGGTCTAGGTATAGTGTAGCCAGGAGGAGGGCCTAGGTATAGTGTAGCCAGGAGGAGGAGGGTCTAGGTATAGTGTAGCCAGGAGGAGGGTCTAGGTATAGAGTAGCCAACAGGAGGAGGGTCTAGGTATAGTGTAGCCAACAGGAGGAGGAGGGTCTAGGTATAGTGTAGCCAGGAGGAGGGTCTAGGTATAGTGTAGCCAACAGGAGGAGGGTCTAGGTATAGTGTAGCCAGGAGGAGGGTCTAGGTATAGTGTAGCCAACAGGAGGAGGGTCTAGGTATAGTGTAGCCAGGAGGAGGAGGGTCTAGGTATAGTGTAGCCAGGAGGAGGAGGGTCTAGGTATAGTGTAGCCAGGAGGAGGGTCTAGGTATAGTGTAGCCAACAGGAGGAGGGTCTAGGTATAGTGTAGCCAGGAGGAGGGTCTAGGTATAGTGTAGCCAACAGGAGGAGGGTCTAGGTATAGTGTAGCCAACAGGAGGAGGGTCTAGGTATAGTGTAGCCAACAGGAGGAGGGTCTAGGTATAGTGTAGCCAGGAGGAGGAGGGTCTAGGTATAGTGTAGCCAGGAGGAGGGTCTAGGTATAGTGTAGCCAACAGGAGGAGGGTCTAGGTATAGTGTAGCCAGGAGGAGGAGGGTCTAGGTATAGTGTAGCCAACAGGAGGAGGGTCTAGGTATAGTGTAGCCAGGAGGAGGAGGGTCTAGGTATAGTGTAGCCAACAGGAGGAGGGTCTAGGTATAGTGTAGCCAATAGGAGGAGGAGGGTCTAGGTATAGTGTAGCCAGGAGGAGGAGGGTCTAGGTATAGTGTAGCCAATAGGAGGAGGAGGGTCTAGGTATAGTGTAGCCAGGAGGAGGAGGGTCTAGGTATAGTGTAGCCAGGAGGAGGAGGGTCTAGGTATAGTGTAGCCAGGAGGAAGGTATAGTGTAGCCAGGAGGAGGAGGGTCTAGGTATAGTGTAGCCAGGAGGAGGGTCTAGGTATAGTGTAGCCAGGAGGAGGGTCTAGGTATAGTGTAGCCAGGAGGAGGAGGGTCTAGGTATAGTGTAGCCAGGAGGAGGGTCTAGGTATAGTGCAGCCAGGAGGAGGGTCTAGGTATAGTGTAGCCAGGAGGAGGGTCTAGGTATAGTGTAGCCAGGAGGAGGAGGGTCTAGGTATAGTGTAGCCAGGAGGAGGGTCTAGGTATAGTGTAGCCAGGAGGAGGGTCTAGGTATAGTGTAGCCAGGAGGAGGGTCTAGGTATAGTGTAGCCAGGAGGAGGGTCTAGGTATAGTGTAGCCAGGAGGAGGGTCTAGGTATAGTGTAGCCAACAGGAGGAGGGTCTAGGTATAGTGTAGCCAACAGGAGGAGGGTCTAGGTATAGTGTAGCCAGGAGGAGGGCCTAGGTATAGTGTAGCCAGGAGGAGGAGGGTCTAGGTATAGTGTAGCCAACAGGAGGAGGGTCTAGGTATAGTGTAGCCAGGAGGAGGGTCTAGGTATAGTGTAGCCAGGAGGAGGAGGGTCTAGGTATAGTGTAGCCAGGAGGAGGAGGGTCTAGGTATAGTGTAGCCAGGAGGAGGGTCTAGGTATAGTGTAGCCAACAGGAGGAGGGTCTAGGTATAGTGTAGCCAGGAGGAGGGTCTAGGTATAGTGTAGCCAGGAGGAGGGTCTAGGTATAGTGTAGCCAGGAGGAGGGTCTAGGTATAGTGTAGCCAACAGGAGGAGGGCCTAGGTATAGTGTAGCCAGGAGGAGGAGGGCCTAGGTATAGTGTAGCCAACAGGAGGAGGGTCTAGGTATAGTGTAGCCAGGAGGAGGGTCTAGGTATAGTGTAGCCAGGAGGAGGGTCTAGGTATAGTGTAGCCAGGAGGAGGGTCTAGGTATAGTGTAGCCAACAGGAGGAGGGTCTAGGTATAGTGTAGCCAACAGGAGGAGGGTCTAGGTATAGTGTAGCCAGGAGGAGGGTCTAGGTATAGTGTAGCCAACAGGAGGAGGGTCTAGGTATAGTGTAGCCAGGAGGAGGAGGGTCTAGGTATAGTGTAGCCAGGAGGAGGGTCTAGGTATAGTGTAGCCAGGAGGAGGGTCTAGGTATAGTGTAGCCAACAGGAGGAGGGTCTAGGTATAGTGTAGCCAGGAGGAGGAGGGTCTAGGTATAGTGTAGCCAGGAGGAGGGTCTAGGTATAGTGTAGCCAGGAGGAGGGTCTAGGTATAGTGTAGCCAACAGGAGGAGGGTCTAGGTATAGTGTAGCTAACAGGAGGAGGGTCTAGGTATAGTGTAGCCAGGAGGAGGGTCTAGGTATAGTGTAGCCAACAGGAGGAGGGTCTAGGTATAGTGTAGCCAACAGGAGGAGGGCCTAGGTATAGTGTAGCCAACAGGAGGAGGGCCTAGGTATAGTGTAGCCAACAGGAGGAGGGCCTAGGTATAGTGTAGCCAGGAGGAGGGTCTAGGTATAGTGTAGCCAGGAGGAGGAGGGTCTAGGTATAGTGTAGCCAACAGGAGGAGGGTCTAGGTATAGTGTAGCCAGGAGGAGGAGGGTCTAGGTATAGTGTAGCCAACAGGAGGAGGGTCTAGGTATAGTGTAGCCAGGAGGAGGGTCTAGGTATAGTGTAGCCAGGAGGAGGAGGGTCTAGGTATAGTGTAGCCAGGAGGAGGAGGGTCTAGGTATAGTGTAGCCAACAGGAGGAGGGCCTAGGTATAGTGTAGCCAACAGGAGGAGGGCCTAGGTATAGTGTAGCCAGGAGGAGGGTCTAGGTATAGTGTAGCCAGGAGGAGGAGGGTCTAGGTATAGTGTAGCCAACAGGAGGAGGGTCTAGGTATAGTGTAGCCAGGAGGAGGGTCTAGGTATAGTGTAGCCAGGAGGAGGAGGGTCTAGGTATAGTGTAGCCAACAGGAGGAGGAGGGTCTAGGTATAGTGTAGCCAGGAGGAGGGTCTAGGTATAGTGTAGCCAACAGGAGGAGGGTCTAGGTATAGTGTAGCCAACAGGAGGAGGGTCTAGGTATAGTGTAGCCAGGAGGAGGGTCTAGGTATAGTGTAGCCAGGAGGAGGAGGGTCTAGGTATAGTGTAGCCAGGAGGAGGGTCTAGGTATAGTGTAGCCAGGAGGAGGGTCTAGGTATAGTGTAGCCAACAGGAGGAGGGTCTAGGTATAGTGTAGCCAGGAGGAGGAGGGTCTAGGTATAGTGTAGCCAGTGTGGTGAATTATTATTAATGAACTGTAGAGTTTAATGGACTATGAGGGAGAACTGGGTTAATCAAGAGCATAAAGTTAGAATTCTTTGTTACTGGGCCAGGAATTGTATTGGGTCATTTAATTTCACTGTGTGGGTGAGTAGAGAGGGAATCTGCCCTAGGGTCAGATTGCTTGCTCTTACTTAGATCCATGGTTGTCTTATCATATCAAAGACTGAAACTGTCTTGGGCCGTTTGTTTTTGTCTTCAAACACAGTGAAAAGAGCCAGGGTTGAACAGAGTTTAAACTAAACATGAGTGTTTTTGCAAGATAAGGATTGATTGATTGTAGTACTCTGAACTTAATGAAAGTTGAGTTTAGCCGCTCTCAGAGACAAAGGAAGTGGGCGGAGCAATAAAAGAGCGGGAAGACTGAAGAGGACTATATAAGATGGAGGGATCCTGTAAGGGGGTGTGCCACTCTGCAGACTGGTATCGGCTTTGTTGAAAACTCTGTAAGACCTTATTTGTAATAAAGTATAGTGGTTATTTTCCACAACACCAGGAGGCGGAGGGTCTAGGTATAGTGTAGCCAGGAGGAGGGTCTAGGTATAGTGTAGCCAGGAGGAGGGTCTAGGTATAGTGTAGCCAGGAGGAGGGTCTAGGTATAGTGTAGCCAGGAGGCGGAGGGTCTAGGTATAGTGTAGCCAATAGGAGGAGGGTCTAGGTATAGTGTAGCCAGGAGGAGGGTCTAGGTATAGTGTAGCCAACAGGAGGAGGGTCTAGGTATAGTGTAGCCAGGAGGAGGAGGGTCTAGGTATAGTGTAGCCAGGAGGAGGGTCTAGGTATAGTGTAGCCAGGAGGAGGAGGGTCTAGGTATAGTGTAGCCAACAGGAGGAGGGTCTAGGTATAGTGTAGCCAACAGGAGGAGGGTCTAGGTATAGTGTAGCCAGGAGGAGGAGGGTCTAGGTATAGTGTAGCCAGGAGGAGGGTCTAGGTATAGTGTAGCCAGGAGGAGGGTCTAGGTATAGTGTAGCCAACAGGAGGAGGGTCTAGGTATAGTGTAGCCAGGAGGAGGAGGGTCTAGGTATAGTGTAGCCAGGAGGAGGGTCTAGGTATAGTGTAGCCAGGAGGAGGGTCTAGGTATAGTGTAGCCAACAGGAGGAGGGTCTAGGTATAGTGTAGCCAGGAGGAGGGTCTAGGTATAGTGTAGCCAGGAGGAGGAGGGTCTAGGTATAGTGTAGCCAGGAGGAGGGTCTAGGTATAGTGTAGCCAGGAGGAGGGTCTAGGTATAGTGTAGCCAGGAGGAGGGTCTAGGTATAGTGTAGCCAGGAGGAGGAGGGTCTAGGTATAGTGTAGCCAACAGGAGGAGGGTCTAGGTATAGTGTAGCCAACAGGAGGAGGGTCTAGGTATAGTGTAGCCAGGAGGAGGGTCTAGGTATAGTGTAGCCAACAGGAGGAGGGTCTAGGTATAGTGTAGCCAACAGGAGGAGGGTCTAGGTATAGTGTAGCCAGGAGGCGGAGGGTCTAGGTATAGTGTAGCCAGGAGGAGGGTCTAGGTATAGTGTAGCCAGGAGGAGGAGGGTCT
Organism: Coregonus clupeaformis; assembly: GCF_020615455.1. Taxonomy (NCBI): domain Eukaryota; kingdom Metazoa; phylum Chordata; class Actinopteri; order Salmoniformes; family Salmonidae; genus Coregonus; species Coregonus clupeaformis. Next base: position 664,166 of record NW_025533575.1, read on the forward strand.
AGGTATAGTGTAGCCAGGAGGAGGGTCTAGGTATAGTGTAGCCAACAGGAGGAGGGTCTAGGTATAGTGTAGCCAGGAGGCAGAGGGTCTAGGTATAGTGTAGCCAGGAGGAGGGTCTAGGTATAGTGTAGCCAGGAGGAGGGTCTAGGTATAGTGTAGCCAGGAGGAGGGTCTAGGTATAGTGTAGCCAGGAGGAGGAGGGTCTAGGTATAGTGTAGCCAGGAGGAGGGTCTAGGTATAGTGTAGCCAACAGGAGGAGGGTCTAGGGTATAGTGTAGCCAGGAGGAGGGTCTAGGTATAGTGTAGCCAACAGGAGGAGGGTCTAGGTATAGTGTAGCCAGGAGGAGGGTCTAGGTATAGTGTAGCCAGGAGGAGGAGGGTCTAGGTATAGTGTAGCCAGGAGGAGGGTCTAGGTATAGTGTAGCCAGGAGGAGGGTCTAGGTATAGTGTAGCCAGGAGGAGGGTCTAGGTATAGTGTAGCCAGGAGGAGGGTCTAGGTATAGTGTAGCCAGGAGGAGGAGGGTCTAGGTATAGTGTAGCCAGGAGGAGGGTCTAGGTATAGTGTAGCCAGGAGGAGGAGGGTCTAGGTATAGTGTAGCCAGGAGGAGGGTCTAGGTATAGTGTAGCCAGGAGGAGGAGGGTCTAGGTATAGTGTAGCCAGGAGGAGGGTCTAGGTATAGTGTAGCCAGGAGGAGGGTCTAGGTATAGTGTAGCCAGGAGGAGGGTCTAGGTATAGTGTAGCCAACAGGAGGAGGGTCTAGGTATAGTGTAGCCAACAGGAGGAGGGTCTAGGTATAGTGTAGCCAGGAGGAGGGTCTAGGTATAGTGTAGCCAGGAGGAGGGTCTAGATATAGTGTAGCCAACAGGAGGAGGGTCTAGGTATAGTGTAGCCAGGAGGCGGAGGGTCTAGGTATAGTGTAGCCAACAGGAGGAGGGTCTAGGTATAGTGTAGCCAGGAGGAGGGTCTAGGTATAGTGTAGCCAGGAGGAGGGTCTAGGTATAGTGTAGCCAGGAGGAGGGTCTAGGTATATTGTAGCCAGGAGGAGGGTCTAGGTATAGTGTAGCCAACAGGAGGAGGGTCTAGGTATAGTGTAGCCAGGAGGCGGAGGGTCTAGGTATAGTGTAGCCAGGAGGAGGGTCTAGGTATAGTGTAGCCAACAGGAGGAGGGTCTAGGTATAGTGTAGCCAGGAGGAGGGTCTAGGTATATTGTAGCCAACAGGTGGAGGGTCTAGGTATAGTGTAGCCAGGAGGAGGGTCTAGGTATAGTGTAGCCAACAGGAGGAGGGTCTAGGTATAGTGTAGCCAGGAGGAGGGTCTAGGTATAGTGTAGCCAACAGGAGGAGGGTCTAGGTATAGTGTAGCCAGGAGGAGGAGGGTCTAGGTATAGTGTAGCCAGGAGGAGGAGGGCCTAGGTATAGTGTAGCCAACAGGAGGAGGGTCTAGGTATAGTGTAGCCAACAGGAGGAGGGTCTAGGTATAGTGTAGCCAACAGGAGGAGGGTCTAGGTATAGTGTAGCCAGGAGGAGGGTCTAGGTATAGTGTAGCCAACAGGAGGAGGGTCTAGGTATAGTGTAGCCAGGAGGAGGGTCTAGGTATATTGTAGCCAACAGGTGGAGGGTCTAGGTATAGTGTAGCCAGGAGGAGGGTCTAGGTATAGTGTAGCCAACAGGAGGAGGGTCTAGGTATAGTGTAGCCAACAGGAGGAGGGTCTAGGTATAGTGTAGCCAACAGGAGGAGGGTCTAGGTATAGTGTAGCCAGGAGGAGGGTCTAGGTATAGTGTAGCCAGGAGGAGGAGGGTCTAGGTATAGTGTAGCCAGGAGGAGGGTCTAGGTATAGTGTAGCCAACAGGAGGAGGGTCTAGGTATAGTGTAGCCAGGAGGAGGGTCTAGGTATAGTGTAGCCGGGAGGAGGAGGGTCTAGGTATAGTGTAGCCAGGAGGAGGGTCTAGGTATAGTGTAGCCAGGAGGAGGGTCTAGGTATAGTGTAGCCAGGAGGAGGGTCTAGGTATAGTGTAGCCAGGAGGAGGGTCTAGGTATAGTGTAGCCAGGAGGAGGAGGGTCTAGGTATAGTGTAGCCAGGAGGAGGAGGGTCTAGGTATAGTGTAGCCAGGAGGAGGGTCTAGGTATAGTGTAGCCAACAGGAGGAGGGTCTAGGTATAGTGTAGCCAGGAGGAGGGTCTAGGTATAGTGTAGCCAGTGTGGTGAATTATTATTAATGAACTGTAGAGTTTAATGGACTATGAGGGAGAACTGGGTTAATCAAGAGCATAAAGTTAGAATTCTTTGTTACTGGGCCAGGAATTGTATTGGGTCATTTAATTTCACTGTGTGGGTGAGTAGAGAGGGAATCTGCCCTAGGGTCAGATTGCTTGCTCTTACTTAGATCCATGGTTGTCTTATCATATCAAAGACTGAAACTGTCTTGGGCCGTTTGTTTTTGTCTTCAAACACAGTGAAAAGAGCCAGGGTTGAACAGAGTTTAAACTAAACATGAGTGTTTTTGCAAGATAAGGATTGATTGATTGTAGTACTCTGAACTTAATGAAAGTTGAGTTTAGCCGCTCTCAGAGACAAAGGAAGTGGGCGGAGCAATAAAAGAGCGGGAAGACTGAAGAGGACTATATAAGATGGAGGGATACTGTAAGGGGGTGTGCCACTCTGCAGACTGGTATCGGCTTTGTTGAAAACTCTGTAAGACCTTATTTGTAATAAAGTATAGTGGTTATTTTCCACAACACCAGGAGGAGGAGGGTCTAGGTATAGTGTAGCCAATAGGAGGAGGGTCTAGGTATAGTGTAGCCAATAGGAGGAGTGTCTAGGTATAGTGTAGCCAGGAGGAGGGTCTAGGTATAGTGTAGCCAATAGGAGGAGGGTCTAGGTATAGTGTAGCCAACAGGAGGAGGAGGGTCTAGGTATAGTGTAGCCAATAGGAGGAGGGTCTAGGTATAGTGTAGCCAACAGGAGGAGTGTCTAGGTATAGTGTAGCCAACAGGAGGAGTGTCTAGGTATAGTGTAGCCAGGAGGAGGGTCTAGGTATAGTGTAGCCAGGAGGAGGAGGGTCTAGGTATAGTGTAGCCAGGAGGAGGGTCTAGGTATAGTGTAGCCAGGAGGAGGGTCTAGGTATAGTGTAGCCAACAGGAGGAGGGTCTAGGTATAGTGTAGCCAGGAGGAGGAGGGCCTAGGTATAGTGTAGCCAGGAGGAGGGTCTAGGTATAGTGTAGCCAACAGGAGGAGGGTCTAGGTATAGTGTAGCCAGGAGGAGGGTCTAGGTATAGTGTAGCCAACAGGAGGAGGGTCTAGGTATAGTGTAGCCAACAGGAGGAGGGTCTAGGTATAGTGTAGCCAGGAGGCGGAGGGTCTAGGTATAGTGTAGCCAACAGGAGGAGGGTCTAGGTATAGTGTAGCCAGGAGGAGGAGGGTCTAGGTATAGTGTAGCCAGGAGGAGGGTCTAGGTATAGTGTAGCCAGGAGGAGGGTCTAGGTATAGTGTAGCCAGGAGGAGGAGGGTCTAGGTATAGTGTAGCCAACAGGAGGAGGGTCTAGGTATAGTGTAGCCAGGAGGAGGAGGGTCTAGGTATAGTGTAGCCAGGAGGCAGAGGGTCTAGGTATAGTGTAGCCAGGAGGAGGAGGGTCTAGGTATAGTGTAGCCAGGAGGCAGAGGGTCTAGGTATAGTGTAGCCAGGAGGAGGGTCTAGGTATAGTGTAGCCAGGAGGAGGGTCTAGGTATGAGTGTAGCCAGGAGGAGGAGGGTCTAGGTATAGTGTAGCCAACAGGAGGAGGGTCTAGGTATAGTGGTAGCCAGGAGGCAGAGGGTCTAGGGTATAGTGTAGCCAGGAGGAGGAGGGTCTAGGGTATAGTGTAGCCAGGAGGCAGAGGGTCTAGGTATAGTGTAGCCAGGAGGAGGAGGGTCTAGGTATAGTGTAGCCAGGAGGCAGAGGGTCTAGGTATAGTGTAGCCAGGAGGAGGGTCTAGGTATAGTGTAGCCAGGAGGAGGAGGGTCTAGGTATAGTGTAGCCAACAGGAGGAGGGTCTAGGTATAGTGTAGCCAGGAGGAGGAGGGTCTAGGTATAGTGTAGCCAGGAGGCAGAGGGTCTAGGTATAGTGTAGCCAACAGGAGGAGGGTCTAGGTATAGTGTAGCCAACAGGAGGAGGGTCTAGGTATAGTGTAGCCAACAGGAGGAGGGTCTAGGTATAGTGTAGCCAGGAGGAGGGTCTAGGTATAGTGCAGCCAACAGGAGGAGGGTCTAGGTATAGTGTAACCAACAGGAGGAGGGTCTAGGTATAGTGTAGCCAACAGGAGGAGGGTCTAGGTATAGTGTAGCCAACAGGAGGAGGGTCTAGGTATAGTGTAGCCAACAGGAGGAGGGTCTAGGTATAGTGTAGCCAACAGGAGGAGGGTCTAGGTATAGTGTAGCCAACAGGAGGAGGGTCTAGGTATAGTGTAGCCAACAGGAGGAGGGTCTAGGTATAGTGTAGCCAGGAGGAGGGTCTAGGTATAGTGTAGCCAGGAGGAGGGTCTAGGTATAGTGTAGCCAACAGGAGGAGGGTCTAGGTATAGTGTAGCCAACAGGAGGAGGGTCTAGGTATAGTGTAGCCAACAGGAGGAGGGTCTAGGTATAGTGTAGCCAGGAGGAGGGTCTAGGTATAGTGTAGCCAGGAGGAGGGTCTAGATATAGTGTAGCCAACAGGAGGAGGGTCTAGGTATAGTGTAGCCAACAGGAGGAGGGTCTAGGTATAGTGTAGCCAGGAGGAGGGTCTAGGTATAGTGTAGCCAGGAGGAGGAGGGTCTAGGTATAGTGTAGCCAGGAGGAGGAGGGTCTAGGTATAGTGTAGCCAGGAGGAGGGTCTAGGTATAGTGTAGCCAACAGGAGGAGGGTCTAGGTATAGTGTAGCCAGGAGGAGGAGGGTCTAGGTATAGTGTAGCCAGGAGGAGGGTCTAGGTATAGTGTAGCCAGGAGGAGGGTCTAGGTATAGTGTAGCCAGGAGGAGGGTCTAGATATAGTGTAGCCAGGAGGAGGAGGGTCTAGGTATAGTGTAGCCAATAGGAGGAGGGTCTAGGTATAGTGTAGCCAACAGGAGGAGGGTCTAGGTATAGTGTAGCCAACAGGAGGAGGGTCTAGGTATAGTGTAGCCAGGAGGAGGGTCTAGGTATAGTGTAGCCAGGAGGAGGAGGGTCTAGGTATAGTGTAGCCAGGAGGAGGGTCTAGGTATAGTGTAGCCAGGAGGAGGGTCTAGGTATAGTGTAGCCAGGGAGGAGGGTCTAGGTATAGTGTAGCCAGGAGGAGGGTCTAGGTATAGTGTAGCCAGGAGGAGGGTCTAGGTATAGTGTAGCCAGGAGGAGGGTCTAGGTATAGTGTAGCCAGGAGGAGGGTCTAGGTATAGTGTAGCCAACAGGAGGAGGGTCTGGTATAGTGTAGCCAACAGGAGGAGGGTCTAGGTATAGTGTAGCCAGGAGGAGGGTCTAGGTATAGTGTAGCCAACAGGAGGAGGGTCTAGGTATAGTGTAGCCAGGAGGAGGGTCTAGGTATAGTGTAGCCAACAGGAGGAGGGTCTAGGTATAGTGTAGCCAGGAGGAGGGTCTAGGTATAGTGTAGCCAGGAGGAGGGTCTAGGTATAGTGTAGCCAACAGGAGGAGGGTCTAGGTATAGTGTAGCCAACAGGAGGAGGGTCTAGGTATAGTGTAGCCAACAGGAGGAGGGTCTAGGTATAGTGTAGCCAGGAGGAGGGTCTAGGTATAGTGTAGCCAACAGGAGGAGGGTCTAGGTATAGTGTAGCCAGGAGGAGGGTCTAGGTATAGTGTAGCCAGGAGGAGGGTCTAGGTATAGTGTAGCCAGGAGGAGGGTCTAGGTATAGTGTAGCCAACAGGAGGAGGGTCTAGGTATAGTGTAGCCAACACTTCTAGGTACTGTTAGCCCAAAGGCCTGCAGATGGCGATATTGAGTCGTATTCATTTTACCGGCAAAACGCATTGTATGCAGCCGGCAATACGTTGGTATCCATCCTGGACCGGTTTGTACCTAAAACATTCTCCCTTCAGGCTGCATAGGCTTCGATTTCCTCCTTAACTTTATTTAATGGCGAGAAGGCGTAAAAAAACAGGGGTAAATATGCGTACTTTCCTTACGAAACACCATTTTCCACCACCATTTAGTGGCTAAATTCTAATCCAGGATGTTGTGTATCGTCTTCAGCCAATCAGGTTGCAGCAGTGTGTTTTTTAACACCTAACCTAATACAGCGTTGTATTGCATTAGTGGAAATCAAGACTGTTCTCAGGGCGGGTCTGCCAGTTTTGACTAGCAGAAGTGACTTTTTCGTAGCAGGTTAGGAGAATTTACACAGCAGGTTAGGAGAATTAATGTGGCAGGTTAGGAGAATTAGGTTAAGGTTAGGAAAAGGGTTAGGGTTAGCAAAAATTGTCCCCGACGCGACTCGAACATATCTAGCTACAACCAGGTCTGCCCTGAGAACAGTCTTGGTTTCCACTAATGCGATGCTGCTAACGCAGCAGGCGTAAAACAAACAGAACCCCTGGTCTGATAGTTTCAACCTGATTGGCTGAACGGGATACACAACATCTGGGATTAGCATTTTGCCACTCTAGCATGGTGGATGAGGAGGGGGGCTTGGTTCAAATTTTCTAGGTCCGTTAAAATGAGGTAAAGTTTGTGCTTTTAATGATGCAACTATTATTGCCATTTTTTCTGAGGGAAATATGTGTCTCTAATATGGTCATACATTTGGCAGGAGATTAGGAAGTGCAGCTCAGTTTCCACCTCATTTTGTGGGCAGTGTGCTCATAGCCTGTCTTCTCTTGAGAGCCAGGTCTGCCTACGGCGGCCATTCTCAATAGCAAGGCTATGCTCACTGAGTCTCTCTCTCTCTCTCTCTCTCTCTCTCTCTCTCAATTCAATTCAATTCAATTCAATTTAAGGGCTTTATTGGCATGGGAAACGTGTGTTAACATTGCCAAAGCAAGTGAAGTAGATAGTAAACAAAAGTGAAATAAACAATAAATATTAACAGTAAGCATTACACTCAGAAGTTTCAAAAGAATAAAGACATTTCAAATGTCATATTATGTATATTTACAGTGTTGTAACAATGTGCAAATAGTTAAAGTACAAATGGGAAAATAAATAAACATAAATATGGGTTGTATTTACAATGGTGTTTGTTCTTCACTGGTTGCCCTTTTCTTGTGGCAACAGGTCACAAATCTTGCAGCTGTGATGGCACACTGTGGTTTTTCACCCAGTAGATAAGGGAGTTTATCAAAATTGGGTTTGTTTTCGAATTCTTTGTGGATCGCTGTAATCTGAGGGAAATATGTGTCTCTAATATGGTCATACATTTGGCAGGAGGTTAGGAAGTGCCGCTCAGTTTCCACCTCATTTTGTGGGCAGTGTGCACATAGCCTGTCTTCTCTTGAGAGCCAGGTCTGCCTACGGCGGCCTTTCTCAATAGCAAGGCTATGCTCACTGAGTCTGTACATAGTCAAAGCTTTCCTTAAGTTTGGGTCAGTCACAGTGGTCAGGTATTCTGCCACTGTGTACTCTCTGTTTAGGGCCAAATAGCATTCTAGTTTGCTCTGTTTATTTGTTTGTTCTTTCCAATGTGTCAAGTAATTCTCTTTTGTTTTCTCATGATTTGGTTGGGTCTAATTGTGTTGTTGTTGATGTTGTTGTTGTCCTGGGGCTGTGTGGGGTCTGTTTGTGTTTGTGAACAGAGCCCCAGGACAAGCTTACTTAGGGGACTCTTCTCCAAGTTCATCTCTCTGTAGGTGATGGCTTTGTTATGGAAGGTTTGGGAATCGCTTCCTTTTAAGTGGTTATAGAATTTAACGGCTCTTTTCTGGATTTTGATAATTAGCGGGTATTGGCCTAATTCTGCTCTGCATGCATTATTTGGTGTTTTACGTTGTACACGGAGGATGTTTTTGCAGAATTCTGCATGCAGAGTCTCAATTTGGTGTTTGTCCCATTTTGTGAATTCTTGGTTGGTGAGCGGACCCCAGACCTCACAACCATAAAGGGCAATGGGTTCTATAACTGATTCAAGTATTTTTAGCCAGATCCTAATTGGTATGTCAAATTTTATGTTCCTTTTGATGGCATAGAAGGCCCTTCTTGCCTTGTCTCTCAGATCGTTCACAGCTTTGTGGAAGTTACCTGTGGCGCTGATGTTTAGGCCGAGGTATGTATAGTTTTTGTGTGCTCTAGGGCAACGGTGTCTAGATGGAATTTGTATTTGTGGTCCTGGCAACTGGACCTTTTTTGGAACACCATTATTTTTGTCTTACTGAGATTTACTGTCAGGGCCCAGGTCTGACAGA
>NW_025533575.1:680000-695000 GCF_020615455.1 Coregonus clupeaformis
GTCTTTGGTAAAAGCAATATGCTAGCCATACAGGAAGTGTCTTTGGTAAAAGCAATATGCTAGCCATACAGGAAGTGTCTTTGGTAAAAGCAATATGCTAGCCATACAGGAAGTGTCTTTGGTAAAAGCAATATGCTAGCCATACAGGAAGTGTCTTTGGTAAAAGCAATGTGCTAGCCATACTGTCATTTAAAACAGGGGTATTCAACCGGGGTTCCGCAGATCCCTAGAGGTACTGCAGAGGATCCGCAATTCATTTTAATTTATTTTAATGTGGATTTATATTTTTGTATTATTTCAATTTATTTATGAATATCGCTAGCAACAACAGAATAAACAAAATTGTAATTACATACCTACAGCAGAAAAGAGGAGAATATCTTCTTTCTAATGATGCAAACTTTATTTTTCAACTCCTAACATTGAGCAAATTACACTCACTGGAGTATCTGACATACTGTAGGCTTTGACAAAGCAGCCATGAATAGGCTACCAGTGTGGCAGCGCCACTGGCTTCTGGTAAGCTTTCTTGACTTGGACATACATTTGTTTCAACACATGGCTAACCTTTGTTTAACCAGCTAAACAGCTGCTCTTAACAAAAACGTGTTTTGAGTTACCTTTCTAGCTAATAGGCTATGGTAGAGTTTACACTTCCTCTTCCTGTTATAATGTGGGGAGGTCAAAACAATGACAACAACTATCTACCAAATCTATACATTTTAAAATGTTGATTACTTATCCTTGCCACTATCATTCACCTGGTGATAAGACACGTGAAAAAAAACATTTTTTGTTAACGTATGATGATGGTCCCTGGGTCACCGGTTTGCCTGGGAGGGGGTCCCTGGGTAAGAAAAGGTTTAAGACCCCTGACTTAAAAGAATAGAAGGAGATTGCACGCATGACTGTTAGTCACTTTGGATAAAAACGTCTGCTAAATGACATATAATATTCTGTTGTTAGATGACCTGTTGAGAGATGACCTCGTTGTCACTGAGGTACATGGGTCCGGAGGTGGCGTAGGCCGCATTCAGAGACTGGATGTTCTCCATGGAGAGGGTCTTTCCCCCGGGACCTCCTGTACTGTTGGTGCGACGGTGGCCGAGGTGCGGGGAGCGGGGCAGGCACGGGGAACGACCGGGACTCTGGCTGCTGCCGTTGTTGCCCTCCATCTTGGCAACGGAGCGGGCGCTGCCGTACATGGTCAGGGGTCAGGGGTTAAGGGTCAAGGGCTGGGGGTTAGGGGTTAAAGGTGAGATACTGAGACTCAGTGGACTCAGTGATCCTCCAATAGATATGGACTGTAGTGTCCTGATACAGAGAGAGTGTTACACTATGTGGTTACTGACTGGCAATCAGTCTTATCTGAAGGAGAGGAACAGATTGCTCATGTTCAAAGATGTCCTGTATTTCCTGGATGATTGGACTATGATGATTGGTAAACTTGGCTAGTAAGGTGGTTTTAACATCCAGTTAGTCCATGGGTCCTGGGATGAGGCAATGATCTGTAAGAGAGAGAGAGAGAGAAAATACTTCAAGCTAAAAAAGAAGAGAGAATTCACCACTCCCCTGAGTTACATCACTGAGAATTCACCACTCCCCTGAGTTACATCACTGAGAATTCACCACTCCCCTGAGTTACATCACTGAGAATTCACCACTCCCCTGAGTACATCCCTGAGAATTCACCACTACCCTGAGTCACATCACTGAGAATTCACCGCTCCCCTGAGTCACATCACTGAGAATTCACCACTACCCTGAGTTACATCACTGAGAATTCACCACTCCCCTGAGTTACATCACTGAGAATTCACCACTCCCCTGAGTTACATCACTGAGAATTCACCACTCCCCTGAGTTACATCACTGAGAATTCACCACTCCCCTGAGTTACATCACTGAGAATTCACCACTACCCTGAGTTACATCACTGAGAATTCACCACTCCCCTGAGTTACATCACTGAGAATTCACCACTCCCTGAGTTACATCACTGAGAATTCACCACTCCCCTGAGTTACATCACTGAGAATTCACCACTCCCCTGAGTCACATCACTGAGAATTCACCACTACCCTGAGTTATATCACTAAAAATTCACCACTCCCCTGAGTCACATCACTGAGAATTCACCACTCCCCTGAGTTACATCACTGAGAATTCACCACTACCCTGAGTTACATCACTGAGAATTCACCACTCCCCTGAGTCACATCACTGAGAATTCACCACTACCCTGAGTTACATCACTGAGAATTCACCACTCCCCTGAGTTACATCACTGAGAATTCACCACTCCCCTGAGTCACATCACTGAGAATTCACCACTCCCTGAGTCACATCACTGAGAATTCACCACTCCCCTGAGTTACATCACTGAGAATTCACCACTCCCCTGAGTTACATCACTGAGAATTCACCACTCCCCTGAGTCACATCACTGAGAATTCACCACTACCCTGAGTTACATCACTGAGAATTCACCACTACCCTGAGTTACATCACTGAGAATTCACCACTCCCCTGAGTCACATCACTGAGAATTCACCACTACCCTGAGTTACATCACTGAGAATTCACCACTACCCTGAGTTACATCACTGAGAATTCACCACTCCCCTGAGTCACATCACTGAGAATTCACCACTACCCTGAGTTACATCACTGAGAATTCACCGCTCCCCTGAGTCACATCACTGAGAATTCACCACTCCCCTGAGTCACATCACTGAGAATTCACCGCTCCCCTGAGTCACATCACTGAGAATTCACCACTACCCTGAGTTACATCACTGAGAATTCACCACTCCCCTGAGTTACATCACTGAGAATTCACCACTCCCCTGAGTTACATCACTGAGAATTCACCACTCCCCTGAGTTACATCACTGAGAATTCACCACTCCCCTGAGTCACATCACTGAGAATTCACCACTACCCTGAGTTATATCACTAAAAATTCACCACTCCCCTGAGTCACATCACTGAGAATTCACCACTCCCCTGAGTTACATCACTGAGAATTCACCACTACCCTGAGTTACATCACTGAGAATTCACCACTCCCCTGAGTCACATCACTGAGAATTCACCACTACCCTGAGTTACATCACTGAGAATTCACCACTCCCCTGAGTTACATCACTGAGAATTCACCACTCCCCTGAGTCACATCACTGAGAATTCACCACTCCCCTGAGTCACATCACTGAGAATTCACCACTCCCCTGAGTTACATCACTGAGAATTCACCACTCCCCTGAGTTACATCACTGAGAATTCACCACTCCCCTGAGTCACATCACTGAGAATTCACCACTACCCTGAGTTACATCACTGAGAATTCACCACTACCCTGAGTTACATCACTGAGAATTCACCACTCCCTGAGTCACATCACTGAGAATTCACCACTACCCTGAGTTACATCACTGAGAATTCACCACTACCCTGAGTTACATCACTGAGAATTCACCACTCCCCTGAGTCACATCACTGAGAATTCACCACTACCCTGAGTCACATCACTGAGAATTCACCACTCCCCTGAGTTACATCACTGAGAATTCACCACTACCCTGAGTCACATCACTGAGAATTCACCACTCCCCTGAGTTATATCACTGAGAATTCACCACTCCCCTGAGTTACATCACTGAGAATTCACCACTCCCCTGAGTCACATCACTGAGAATTCACCACTACCCTGAGTTACATCACTGAGAATTCACCACTCCCCTGAGTTACATCACTGAGAATTCACCACTCCCCTGAGTTACATCACTGAGAATTCACCACTCCCCTGAGTCACATCACTGAGAATTCACCACTCCCCTGAGTTACATCACTGAGAATTCACCACTCCCCTGAGTTACATCACTGAGAATTCACCACTACCCTGAGTTACATCACTGAGAATTCACCACTCCCCTGAGTTACATCACTGAGAATTCACCACTCCCCTGAGTTACATCACTGAGAATTCACCACTACCCTGAGTTACATCACTGAGAATTCACCACTCCCCTGAGTCACATCACTGAGAATTCACAGTGACATGGCAGCATGCGATAATGTAATAAGCTCTATAGAGTATGCTGCTCCTTTTGTAATGTGGTGTGTATGACAGTTCTGTGTACAGCAGACCACAGGAGGTTGGTGGCACCTTCATTGGGGAGGACGGGCTCGTGCTAATGGCTGCAGCGGAATAGGTGGAATGGTATCAAAAACATCAAACACATGGTTCCATGCCATTCCATTCGCTCCGTTCCAGCCGTTATTATGAGCCGTCCTCCCCTCAGCAGCCTCCACTGCAGCAGACACTACAGAGAATATGCCATGGAAGTTTCCATTTATAGCTCACAGGTGTACAGAAACACCACATACAATATCTTAGTATAGTATACACACAATAGTCAAGACACACAGACACACACATGAATGCAGGACAGAGGACACAGGCTGCAGTAGAGACACTACATGCAGGACAGAGGACACAGGCTGCAGTAGAGACACTACATGCAGGACAGAGGACACAGGCTGCAGTAGAGACACTACATGCAGGACAGAGGACACAGGCTGCAGTAGAGACACTACATGCAGGACAGAGGACACAGGCTGCAGTAGAGACACTACATGCAGGACAGAGGACACAGGCTGCAGTAGAGACACTACATGCAGGACAGAGGACACAGGCTGTAGTAGAGACACTACATGCAGGACAGAGGACACAGGCTGCAGTAGAGACACTACATGCAGGACAGAGGACACAGGCTGTAGTAGAGACACTACATGCAGGACAGAGGACACAGGCTGCAGTAGAGACACTACATGCAGGACAGAGGACACAGGCTGCAGTAGAGACACTACATGCAGGACAGAGGACACAGGCTGCAGTAGAGACACTACATGCAGGACAGAGGACACAGGCTGCAGTAGAGACACTACATGCAGGACAGAGGACACAGGCTGCAGTAGAGACACTACATGCAGGACAGAGGACACAGGCTGTAGTAGAGACACTACATGCAGGACAGAGGACACAGGCTGCAGTAGAGACACTACATGCAGGACAGAGGACACAGGCTGCAGTAGAGACACTACATGCAGGACAGAGGACACAGGCTGCAGTAGAGACACTACATGCAGGACAGAGGACACAGGCTGCAGTAGAGACACTACATGCAGGACAGAGGACACAGGCTGCAGTAGAGACACTACATGCAGGACAGAGGACACAGGCTGTAGTAGAGACACTACATGCAGGACAGAGGACACAGGCTGCAGTAGAGACACTACATGCAGGACAGAGGACACAGGCTGCAGTAGAGACACTACATGCAGGACAGAGGACACAGGCTGCAGTAGAGACACTACATGCAGGACAGAGGACACAGGCTGTAGTAGAGAGAGAGAGGACAGTGGCTGGCGTCTGTCAGACACTGTCCCAGTTGAGCAAATAATGGCCTAATGAACAGTTCTGGAATAATCATTCTCCTCACCTGCCACTCTCCTGCCTCCTCTCCTCCCTTCCCTTCCCCTCATCTCACCTCCCCTTCTCACCTCTCCTCCCTCCCTCCCCCCTTCTCTCCTCTCCTCTCCTCTCCTCTCCAGACTCCTGGCCAGGTCCAGGTCCAGGCTGTATCTGGGTCACTCACATGCCATACTGTATTTACTCTAGCTGCCTGCCTGCCTGTGTGGGTGGGTGGGTGGATGACTCCCCGCCAGCAGACGAGCTGCTCTGTTCTTTTCCCTGTGCTGTGCTTCTCTCATATAATACACTCTCTCTCTCTCTCTCTACTCTCTCTCTCTCTCTCTCTCTCTCTCTCTCTCTCTCTCTCTCTCTCTCTCTCTCTCTCTCTCTCTCTCTCTCTCTCTCTCTCTCTCTCCCTCTCTCTCTCTCTCTCTCTCTCTCTCTCTCTCTCTCTCTCTCTCTCTCTCTCTCTCTCTCTCTCTCTCTCTCTCTCTCTCTCTCTCTCTCTCTCTCTCTCTCTCTCTCTCTCTCTCTCTCTCTCTCTCTCCCCCTCCCTTACCCTCTCTCTGTGCATCTTCTTCTTGTCTCCCTCTCTCCCTTTCCTACTCTCTCTCCCTTCATCTCTCCCTTCCTCTCTCTCTTCTAGTAAGCTATACACATACTCCCTGCCTAATAATCACCTCTCTGTGATTTCCATAATAAATTGTGTTCCAGACAGAGTCACACTGCCCTTTTCTAACTGAAGCAACACGCCTGCCATTCCACACACACAAGCGCGCAGGCAAAAACACACTCAATACACAGTCTGCCTCCGCAAGCCGTTGGAAAATCCAATACCCAATACAGTCTTTCTTCATCAGTGGATATGGACTAGCTCCCTCAAACTCAACTCTGGACCTCGAAGCCAGTTCCACTGCATTTTTTCATTGTTCTCCTCTAATCAGGGATGATTTAGACCTGGGACACCAGGTGTGTTGTGCAATTAATTATCAGGTAGAACAGAAAACCAGCAGGCTCCGGACCTCGTTGGGTACGAGTTGAATACCCCTGGACTAGCTAATTCATAAACAGCAACATCAGGGAATATCAACTATTGTTCCATCTATCCAGGCCATATCCAGTGGTATCGGTGGATAAAGCCTAGTCTTGGATTGCCAGACATCACACTGTATTGTCACTCTAACACAATGCCTGAAAAACTGGAGAGGAGGAGGTTAGATATAGTCTAAAACCCTTGGACCTATGCCATGCTATCAGTATATATTATACAGTTGCCTAAGACCGTTATAATGAGACTAACAGGAGGACAGCCTCCATGTGTTGACTACTACAGTAATGACTAACAGGAGGACAGCCTCCATGTGTTGACTACTACAGTAATGACAAACTGGAGGACAGCCTCCATGTGTTGACTACTACAGTAATGACTAACAGGAGGACAGCCTCCATGTGTTGACTACTACAGTAATGACTAACAGGAGGACAGCCTCCATGTGTTGACTACTACAGTAATGACTAACAGGAGGACAGCCTCCATGTGTTGACTACTACAATAATGACTAACAGGAGGACAGCCTCCATGTGTTGACTACTACAGTAATGACTAACAGGAGGACAGCCTCCATGTGTTGACTACTACAGTAATGACTAACAGGAGGACAGCCTCCATGTGTTGACTACTGCAGTAATGAGACTAACAGGAGGACAGTCTCCATGTGTTGACTACTACAGTAATGAGACTAACAGGAGGACAGCCTTCATGTGTTGACTACTGCAGTAATGAGACTAACAGGAGGACAGCCTCCATGTGTTGACTACTACAGTAATGACTAACAGGAGGACAGCCTCCATGTGTTGACTACTACAGTAATGACTAACAGGAGGACAGCCTCCATGTATTGACTACTACAGTAATGACTAACAGGAGGACAGCCTCCATGTGTTGACTACTACAGTAATGACTAACAGGAGGACAGCCTCCATGTGTTGACTACTACAGTAATGACTAACAGGAGGACAGCCTCCATGTGTTGACTACTACAGTAATGACTAACAGGAGGACAGCCTCCATGTGTTTACTACTGCAGTAATGAGACTAACAGGAGGACAGCCTCCATGTGTTGACTACTACAGTAATGAGACTAACAGGAGGACAGCCTCCATGTGTTGACTACTACAGTAATGACTAACAGGAGGACAGCCTCCATGTACTGACTACTGCAGTAATGACTAACAGGAGGACAGCCTCCATGTATTGACTACTACAGTAATGACTAACAGGAGGACAGCCTCCATGTATTGACTACTACAGTAATGACTAACAGGAGGACAGCCTCCATGTGTTGACTACTACAGTAATGACTAACAGGAGGACAGCCTCCATGTATTGACTACTACAGTAATGACTAACAGGAGGACAGCCTCCATGTGTTGACTACTGCAGTAATGACTAACAGGAGGACAGCCTCCATGTGTTGACTACTACAGTAATGACTAACAGGAGGACAGCCTCCATGTGTTGACTACTACAGTAATGAGACTAACAGGAGGACAGCCTCCATGTGTTGACTACTACAGTAATGAGACTAACAGGAGGACAGCCTCCATGTGTTGACTACTGCAGTAATGAGACTAACAGGAGGACAGCCTCCATGTGTTGACTACTACAGTAATGAGACTAACAGGAGGACAGCCTCCATGTGTTGACTACTACAATAATGAGACTAACAGGAGGACAGCCTCCATGTGTTGACTACTACAGTAATGAGACTAACAGGAGGACAGCCTCCATGTGTTGACTACTGCAGTAATGACTAACAGGAGGACAGCCTCCATGTATTGACTACTACAGTAATGAGACTAACAGGAGGACAGCCTCCATGTGTTGACTACTACAGTAATGACTAACAGGAGGACAGCCTCCATGTATTGACTACTGCAGTAATGACTAACAGGAGGACAGCCTCCATGTATTGACTACTACAGTAATGACTAACAGGAGGACATCCTCCATGTGTTGACTACTACAGTAATGAGACTAACAGGAGGACAGCCTCCATGTATTGACTACTACAGTAATGACTAACAGGAGGACATCCTCCATGTATTGACTACTGCAGTAATGACTAACAGGAGGACAGCCTCCATGTATTGACTACTACAGTAATGACTAACAGGAGGACAGCCTCCATGTATTGACTACTACAGTAATGACTAACAGGAGGACAGCCTCCATGTCTTGACTACTACAGTAATGACTAACAGGAGGACAGCCTCCATGTGTTGACTACTACAGTAATGACTAACAGGAGGACAGCCTCCATGTGTTGACTACTACAGTAATGACTAACAGGAGGACAGCCTCCATGTGTTTACTACTGCAGTAATGAGACTAACAGGAGGACAGCCTCCATGTGTTGACTACTACAGTAATGAGACTAACAGGAGGACAGCCTCCATGTGTTGACTACTACAGTAATGACTAACAGGAGGACAGCCTCCATGTATTGACTACTGCAGTAATGACTAACAGGAGGACAGCCTCCATGTATTGACTACTACAGTAATGACTAACAGGAGGACAGCCTCCATGTATTGACTACTACAGTAATGACTAACAGGAGGACAGCCTCCATGTGTTGACTACTACAGTAATGACTAACAGGAGGACAGCCTCATGTATTGACTACTACAGTAATGACTAACAGGAGGACAGCCTCCATGTGTTGACTACTGCAGTAATGACTAACAGGAGGACAGCCTCCATGTGTTGACTACTACAGTAATGACTAACAGGAGGACAGCCTCCATGTGTTGACTACTACAGTAATGAGACTAACAGGAGGACAGCCTCCATGTGTTGACTACTACAGTAATGAGACTAACAGGAGGACAGCCTCCATGTGTTGACTACTGCAGTAATGAGACTAACAGGAGGACAGCCTCCATGTGTTGACTACTACAGTAATGAGACTAACAGGAGGACAGCCTCCATGTGTTGACTACTACAATAATAAGACTAACAGGAGGACAGCCTCCATGTGTTGACTACTACAGTAATGAGACTAACAGGAGGACAGCCTCCATGTGTTGACTACTGCAGTAATGACTAACAGGAGGACAGCCTCCATGTATTGACTACTACAGTAATGAGACTAACAGGAGGACAGCCTCCATGTGTTGATTACTGCAGTAATGACTAACAGGAGGACAGCCTCCATGTATTGACTACTACAGTAATGAGACTAACAGGAGGACAGCCTCCATGTGTTGACTACTACAGTAATGAGACTAACAGGAGGACAGCCTCCATGTATTGACTACTGCAGTAATGACTAACAGGAGGACAGCCTCCATGTGTTGACTACTACAGTAATGAGACTAACAGGAGGACAGCCTCCATGTGTTGACTACTACAGTAATGAGACTAACAGGAGGACAGCCTCCATGTGTTGACTACTGCAGTAATGAGACTAACAGGAGGACAGCCTCCATGTGTTGACTACTACAGTAATGAGACTAACAGGAGGACAGCCTCCATGTGTTGACTACTACAATAATGAGACTAACAGGAGGACAGCCTCCATGTGTTGACTACTACAGTAATGAGACTAACAGGAGGACAGCCTCCATGTGTTGACTACTGCAGTAATGACTAACAGGAGGACAGCCTCCATGTATTGACTACTACAGTAATGAGACTAACAGGAGGACAGCCTCCATGTGTTGATTACTGCAGTAATGACTAACAGGAGGACAGCCTCCATGTATTGACTACTACAGTAATGAGACTAACAGGAGGACAGCCTCCATGTGTTGACTACTACAGTAATGACTAACAGGAGGACAGCCTCCATGTATTGACTACTGCAGTAATGACTAACAGGAGGACAGCCTCCATGTATTGACTACTACAGTAATGACTAACAGGAGGACATCCTCCATGTGTTGACTACTACAGTAATGAGACTAACAGGAGGACAGCCTCCATGTATTGACTACTACAGTAATGACTAACAGGAGGACATCCTCCATGTATTGACTACTGCAGTAATGACTAACAGGAGGACAGCCTCCATGTATTGACTACTACAGTAATGACTAACAGGAGGACAGCCTCCATGTATTGACTACTACAGTAATGACTAACAGGAGGACAGCCTCCATGTATTGACTACTGCAGTAATGAGACTAACAGGAGGACAGCCTCCATGTGTTGACTCTCTTCTCTGTGTTCAATGGTGCGTTCACATCTCTCCCTCCCTCCCTCCCTCCCTCCCTCCCTTCCTTCCTTCCTTCCTTCCTTCCTTCCTTCCTTCCTTCCTTCCTTCCTTCCTTCCTTCCTTCCTTCCTTCCTTCCTTCCCCTTCCCTCCCTCCCTCCCTCCCTCCCTCCCTCCCTTCCTTCCTCCCTCCCTCCCTCCCTCCCTGCCTCACTCAAATGAAGTGTAAAGTGTGTAGGTGGATGATCTGCTTAAGGGACTGTCATCTCTGCCTCTCTGACAACCCAATAACATCTCATTCTGTGGTTAGTTTGATGCTAATCATCTTAATTTATCTGGTTGAGTCACAGTGAAGGGGAATAATACAGCTATAATACAACAAATACAGTTAAACCATTGGAGGACTTTGCTACTGTGTTCTCACAAAGCCAGACGCAGTATTGTCACGTTCACTCTGCAGCCTGCCATGCAAGGCTATTGTGAGGATGATCACTATAGAAGACACTCTCTTCTACATAACAGTAAATAGCTGGGCTTGCAACAAGGCAGAGAGGGAAAGAGGGAAAGAGTGAGAAACATAGAGAGGAAGAGGGACTTGAGAGAGAGGGACAGACAGACATATAAAAGAGAGAGGAGGATTATTATTGTTGTGAGTATTCCACTGCCTCTGTGCCTTAGTGGGTTCTAATTCTAGTGTTCCATAAAGCCAGCATAATCAGCTACTGTTTGTCAGGAGCCTGCTGATACACTGTCGAAAACTGATAAAGACATCACACACACACACACACACACACACACACACACACACACACACACACACACACATAAAGATATCCCAGAATGATGCCGGCCCTGGAGGAACTTTGGATGGAGCAGAGCTGAGGTTATTGGCAACCTGACTCCTCATAACTGGCTCCTGTAAACAGCTAGATAGTTGGTCAACAAGTGAAACCCAGACATGCTTGTCCCAGACCTGCTGTTTTCAACTCTCTCTCTCTACCGCACATGCTATTTCAACCTCTAAATGCCCGGCTATGAAAAGCCAAGTGAAATGTACTGCTGATGTACTGCCCTGTTGCAACTTCTACAATCACTGTGATTATTATTTGACCCTGCTGGTCATCTATGGCCATGTACTGTTATAATCTCCACCCCTCAGAGCCTGGTTCCTCTCTAGGTTTCTTCCTAGGTTTCTGACTTTCTAGGGAGTTTGTCCTAGCCACTGTGCTTCTACATCTGCATGGCTTGCTGTTTGAGGTTTTAGGCTGGGTTTTCTGTATAGCACTTTGTGACATCTGCTGATGTAAAACGGGCTTTATAAATACATTTGATTGAATTTGATTGAAACCCAATCTGAGACCATAATTAAGCATTTTACACAACACTATGGACGGAGAGAGAGAGATTAAGGGAGAGAGGGAGAGAGAGGGAAGGAGAGAGAGAAGCAAGAGAGATAGAAGGCATAGCCAGGGACCACATCTAACCTCCTAACTACAGTATGTCTAGGAATAGAAGGCTTGCAACCTTCTGCATCATCTGATGTATGACATTCAGCTGGATCAAAGGGCCCTGTGTCTTAACCATCTCTCCATTCAGCAGGATCAAAGGGCCCTGTGTCTTCACCATCTCTCCATTCAGCAGGATCAAAGGGCCCTGTGTCTTCACCATCTCTCCATTCAGCTGGATCAAAGGGCCCTGTGTCTTAACCATCTCTCCATTCAGCAGGATCAAAGGGGCCCTGTGTCTTCACCATCTCTCCATTCAGCAGGATCAAAGGGCCCTGTGTCTTCACCATCTCTCCATTCAGCAGGATCAAAGGGCCCTGTGTCTTCACCATCTCTCCATTCAGCTGGATCAAAGGGCCCTGTGTCTTAACCATCTCTCCATTCAGCAGGATCAAAGGGCCCTGTGTCTTCACCATCTCTCCATTCAGCAGGATCAAAGGGCCCTGTGTCTTAACCATCTCTCCATTCAGCAGGATCAAAGGGCCCTGTGTCTTCACCATCTCTCCATTCAGCAGGATCAAAGGGCCCTGTGTCTTCACCATCTCTCCATTCAGCAGGATCAAAGGGCCATGTGTCTTCACCATCTCTCCATTCAGCAGGATCAAAGGGCCCTGTGTCTTCACCATCTCTCCATTCAGCTGGATCAAAGGGCCCTGTGTCTTCACCATCTCTCCATTCAGCAGGATCAAAGGGCCCTGTGTCTTAACCATCTCTCCATTCAGCAGGATCAAAGGGCCCTGTGTCTTCACCATCTCTCCATTCAGCAGGATCAAAGGGCCCTGTGTCTTCACCATCTCTCCATTCAGCAGGATCAAAGGGCCCTGTGTCTTCACCATCTCTCCATTCAGCAGGATCAAAGGGCCCTGTGTCTTCACCATCTCTCCATTCAGCAGGATCAAAGGGCCCTGTGTCTTCACCATCTCTCCATTCAGCAGGATCAAAGGGCCCTGTGTCTTCACCATCTCTCCATTCAGCAGGATCAAAGGGCCCTGTGTCTTCACCATCTCTCCATTCAGCAGGATCAAAGGGCCCTGTGTCTTCACCATCTCTCCATTCAGCAGGATCAAAGGGCCCTGTGTCTTCACCATCTCTCCATTCAGCAGGATCAAAGGGCCCTGTGTCTTCACCATCTCTCCATTCAGCAGGATCAAAGGGCCCTGTGTCTTCACCATCTCTCCATTCAGCTGGATCAAAGGGCCCTGTGTCTTCACCATCTCTCCATTCAGCAGGATCAAAGGGCCCCTGTGTCTTCACCATCTCTCCATTCAGCAGGATCAAAGGGCCCTGTGTCTTCACCATCTCTCCATTCAGCAGGATCAAAGGGCCCTGTGTCTTCACCATCTCTCCATTCAGCAGGATCAAAGGGCCCTGTGTCTTCACCATCTCTCCATTCAGCAGGATCAAAGGGCCCTGTGTCTTCACCATCTCTCCATTCAGCAGGATCAAAGGGCCCTGTGTCTTCACCATCTCTCCATTCAGCAGGATCAAAGGGCCCTGTGTCTTCACCATCTCTCCATTCAGCAGGATCAAAGGGCCCTGTGTCTTCACCATCTCTCCATTCAGCAGGATCAAAGGGCCCTGTGTCTTCACCATCTCTCCATTCAGCAGGATCAAAGGGCCCTGTGTCTTCACCATCTCTCCATTCAGCAGGATCAAAGGGCCCTGTGTCTTCACCATCTCTCCATTCAGCAGGATCAAAGGGCCCTGTGTCTTCACCATCTCTCCATTCAGCAGGATCAAAGGGCCCTGTGTCTTCACCATCTCTCCATTCAGCAGGATCAAAGGGCCCTGTGTCTTCACCATCTCTCCATTCAGCAGGATCAAAGGGCCCTGTGTCTTCACCATCTCTCCATTCAGCAGGATCAAAGGGCCCTGTGTCTTCACCATCTCTCCATTCAGCAGGATCAAAGGGCCCTGTGTCTTCACCATCTCTCCATTCAGCAGGATCAAAGGGCCCTGTGTCTTCACCATCTCTCCATTCAGCAGGATCAAAGGGCCCTGTGTCTTCACCATCTCTCCATTCAGCAGGATCAAAGGGCCCTGTGTCTTCACCATCTCTCCATTCAGCTGGATCAAAGGGCCCTGTGTCTTCACCATCTCTCCATTCAGCAGGATCAAAGGGCCCTGTGTCTTCACCATCTCTCCATTCAGCAGGATCAAAGGGCCCTGTGTCTTCACCATCTCTCCATTCAGCAGGATCAAAGGGCCCGGTGTCTTCACCATCTCTCCATTCAGCAGGATCAAAGGGCCCTGTGTCTTCACCATCTCTCCATTCAGCAGGATCAAAGGGCCCTGTGTCTTCACCATCTCTCCATTCAGCAGGATCAAAGGGCCCTGTGTCTTCACCATCTCTCCATTCAGCAGGATCAAAGGGCCCTGTGTCTTCACCATCTCTCCATTCAGCAGGATCAAAGGGCCCTGTGTCTTCACCATCTCTCCATTCAGCAGGATCAAAGGGCCCTGTGTCTTCACCATCTCTCCATTCAGCAGGATCAAAGGGCCCTGTGTCTTCACCATCTCTCCATTCAGCAGGATCAAAGGGCCCTGTGTCTTCACCATCTCTCCATTCAGCAGGATCAAAGGGCCCTGTGTCTTCACCATCTCTCCATATGAGGCTGTTTGTTCAGTCAGACACTGTCCAGTTTAAAACCATCTCATTGTTCCTATGAACCGGCTCACAGGATTCACAAGACACCACGCCTCCACACGCCCAGCCTGTGGCGTTTCACTCTCTAACCTCCATCGCTGTAAACAAACGGTCCTCCTCCTCCCCCCTCAGGTGACATGACACTGTAA
>NW_025533575.1:700000-737576 GCF_020615455.1 Coregonus clupeaformis
TAAGCTTTAACCTTGCCTGATCCTTCCATACACATTAAAACCACTAGATGGTGATAGTGCTGACGACATCCACGTATTCCTATGGAAAACTCCAGATGGCGCATGAAGCCGGAAGTATTTGAATTTGAAGCGTGCCATATTGCTGAATGGCACCAAAAAAATCGCTAAGGGTCAAAGCTGAAGGCTGGAGTGCTCTGGCCACCTCTTCTGAAGTCACAACCAGTCAGTCACACACACACACACACACACACGGCCACGCACACACATGCAAACACACACACACTTAACTGACCGTCTGTTCTCTCCCCCCTCAGGCCACCAAACACACACCTGGACAGGACCCTGCCTCCAGGCAACCATTACACACACATACACAAATACACACACAAGCAAACACAGAGAAAATACAATCAAATCAAAATCAAATCAAATGTATTTATAAAGCCCTTTTTACATCAGCAGATGTCACAAAGTGCTTATACAGAAACTCTGCCTAAAACCCCAAAGAGCAAGCAATGCAGATGTAGAAGCTCAGTGGTCGTTATAGACCTGACCATTGAACCTACTGAGCGTCTCTCCTCCAACATGTTCACACTCTGTTAGAGTCCATCAGAACTGAGAGAGCGAGATAGAGAGAGAGAGCGATAGATAGAAGAGAGAGAGACAGAAGAGAGATAGGAGAGAGAGACAGCAGAGAGAGAGACAGAAGAGAGATAGACAGAAGAGAGAGAGATAGACAGAAGAGAGAGAGATAGAAGAGAGATAGACAGAAGATAGAGAGAGAGAAGAGAGAGAGAGAGAGAGAAGAGAGAGAGAGAGAGAGAGATAGACAGACGATAGAGAGAGAGAGAGAGAGAGAGAGAGAGAGAGAGAGAGACAGAAGATAGAGAGAGAGAGAGAGAGAGAGAGAGACAGAAGATGAGAGAGAGAGAGAGAGACAGAAGATAGAGAGAGAGAGAGAGAGACAGAAGATAGAGAGAGAGAGAGCGATAGATAGAAGAGAGAGAGACAGAAGAGAGAGAGACAGAAGAGAGATAGACAGAAGAGAGAGAGATAGAAGAGAGATAGACAGAAGATAGAGAGAGAGAAGAGAGAGAGAGAGATAGACAGAAGATAGAGAGAGAGAGAGAGAGAGAGACAGAAGATAGAGAGAGAGAGAGAGACAGAAGATAGAGAGAGAGATGAGAGAGAGAGAGAGAGAGAGAGAGAGAGAGAGAGAGAGAGAGAGAGAGAGAGAGAGAGAGAGAGAGAGAGACAGGGAAACACAAGCTTTTTCTTGTAGGGTGAATTGACCAGAACCACTGAAGCAAGAAAGATCCAAGTGTTTTTCAATTTTGTCCTTATAGGCTAACTCATGAGATGCAACAAAAGAGACCAACCAAAGGTTTCCTGATCCTGGTGGTGTGACTGTCATGTACATGTGTCAGTGTTCCCGTGGCGATGTGAGCAGCAGGCCTCAGCATATGGCTAAGACAGTGGCCCAAATGGCATTACATCCCTGGTCAAAAATAGTGCACTAAATCTGGAATAGGGTTCCATTTGGGATGCAATCCTAAAATTCAAATCAGTGGATCTGCAAAGAACAGAAACAGATTTTAAAGCAGGTTGGAGGAAAACAAAAGTAAGACGTAGCCAAGGTAAACCACATACAAAATGTCAGGGTGATGTCAGCTCTAGATAAAGCTCAGGGCTAGAATTAAACTTGCACATGGGTTGTATTTAACTCATAAGATATGAAAAGGTTAAAAGAGATCATAGATCTATGTTAATAATGTCCAAAAACAACAAAGGAGGCCTGTGTATGTCAAAGCCTGAATGTCAAGATGAATATTGATACCTCTCCAAACAAATACAAATAACTCTGATATACAGTCTTTTTTATTTAATACAGTGTCTTCAGAAAGTATTCAAACCCCTTGACTTGACATTTTGTGTCATTGATCCACACACAACACCCCATAATGTCAAAATGGAAATATGTTTTTCAATTTTTTTGCGTGCAAATTAATAAACATTTAAAAGCTGAAATGTCTTGAGTCAATAAGTTTCAAGTTTTAATGTCACGTGCACAACTACAATGAAATGCCTTTCTTGCAAGCTCTAAACCCAACAATGCAGTAATCAATACCAATGTAATACTAAAAATAACATAAGGTACAACAAAAACACACGAGATATAAAAATATAAAAAATAAGAAGAACATGATAAAGTATGTAAGCGTACTATATACATACTATATACATAGTCAGTTCCAGTACCATATTTACAATGTGCAGGGAAACTGGATCAATAGAGCTAGATATGTATAGGGGTAAGGTGACTAGGCATCAGGATGTATGATAAACAGAGTAGCAGAAGTAGGGCCCTGTGAGTATGCATAGAGACAGTGCAAAAATCTAAAATAAAATAGAGGCTGTTCAGGTGTCAGACTTGATGCACCGGTACCGCTTGCTGTGCGGAAGCAGAGAGAACAGTCTATGGCTTGGGTGGATGGAGTCTTTAACGATTTTCTGGGCCTTCCTTTCACACCGCCTGATATAGAGGTCCTGGATGGCAGGGAGCTCAGCCACAGTGATGTACTGGGCTGTCCGCGCCACCCTCTGTTGCACCATGTGACCGAGGGCGGTGCAGTTGCCATACCAAGCGGTGATGCAGCCAGTCAAGATGCTCTCAATGGTGCAGCAGTAGCTTTTTGAGGATCTGAGGGCCCATGCCAAACCTTTTCAACCTCCTGAGGATGAATAGGCGCTGTCGCGCCTTCTCCACGACTGTATGCGTTTGTGTGGACCATTTTAAGTCCTTAGTGATTTGGACACCGAGGAACTTGAAGCTCTCGACCCGCTCCACTACAGCCCTGTTGATGCTAGCCTCCCCATTTCCTGTAGTCCACGATCAGCTCCTTGGTCTTACTGACGTCGAGGGAGAGGTTGTTGCTCCGGCACCACACTGCTAAGTCTCTGACCTCCTCCCTGTAGGCTGTCTCATCGTTGCCGGTGATCAGGCCTACCACGGTCGTGTCGTCAGCAAACTTGATGTAGTCAACCCCTTTGTTATGGCAAGCCTAAATAAGTACAGGAGTACAAATGTCCTTAACAAGTCAAATAATACGCTGGATGGTTAACATGATTTTTGAATGACTACACCATCTCTGTATCACACACATACAATTATCTGTAAGGTCCCTCAGTCGAGAATTGAATTTCAAGCACAGATTCAAACACAAAGACCAGGGAGGTTTTCCAATGCCTCTCAAAGAAGGACATCGGTTGGTAGATGGGTCAAAAAAAAAATCTGACACTTTGAGCATTCTGAAGTTATTAAATTAGGCTTTGGATGGTGTATCAATACACCCAGTCACTACAAAGATACAGGTGTCCTTCACCATGAGGCCAATGATTATTTTAAAACAGTTACAGAGTTTAATGGCTCAACAACATTGAAGTTACTCCACAATACTAACATAAATGATAGAGTGAAAAGAAGGAAGCTTGTACAGAATAAAAATGTTCCAAAACATGCACTATAGGCACAATAAGGCACTAAAGTAATACTGCAAAAATGTGGCTAAGAAATTAACTTTTTGTCCTGAATACAAAGTGTTATGTTTGGGGCAAATCCAGCACAACACATCACTCAGTACCACTCTCCATATTTTCAAGCATGGTGGTGGCTGCATCATGTTATGGGTATGCTTGTAATCATTAAGGGCTGGGGAGATTTTCAGGATAAAAAATAAATGGAATAGAGCTAAGCAGAAGCAAAATCCAAGAGGAAAAACTGGTTCAGTCTGCTTTCCAACAGACACTGGGAGACAAATTCACCTTTCAGCAGGACAATGACCTAAAACACACTGCTTCCCAAGACGACATTCAATGTTCCTGAGTGGCCTGGTTACAGTGTTGACATAGCCCTTTCCTGCAGTCAATGACCAAAAGCTTTGGCCCCATGGGTGGAATGTTATTAATATGTTTAATAATTTCGTCATTAATCAAGTTTTTTTTTACGACGAAAATCCGGTGTTTCTATGTCAAACAGTTTTGTTCAGTCTTCTGTGATGTATTTAAAGTGTAATATTGGGATGCAAACTCAAAATGGAATACTCTATATCTGACATGGTACAGGTGTCTTCCTTTGTTAATGCACATAACCACGTGTGTGAGGTGTATACTTTTGTTTCAAAGTAGATTTGTTTAAGACTACCAAGAATCACTCTGTGTGACCCTGATTTAACCCACTGCAGTAATTGAAAATCGATGGCAAGACTTGAAAATAGCTGTCTTGAATACTTATTGACTCAAGACATTTCAACTTTTTATTTTTAATGAATTTGTAAACATTTCTAAAAACATAATTCCACTTTGACATTATGGGGTATTGTGTGTCGGCCAGTGGCACATAATCCATTTTAAATTCAGGCTGTAATACAACAAAATGTGGAAAAAGTCAAAGGTGTTAATACTTTCTGAAGGCACCGTAAGAACCCAGCTTATTATTATCATTGTCAAAGACTCCTGCCACCCTAGTCATAGACTGTTCTCTCTGCTACCGCGCGGCAAGCGGTACCGGAGCGCCAAGTCTAGGTCCAAGAGGCTTCTAAACAGCTTCTACCCCCAAGCCATAAGACTCCTGAACATCTAATCAAAGGGCTACCCAGATTATTTGCATTGCCCCCCCTCCCTCCCCCTCTTTTACGCTGCTGCTACTCTCTGTTTATTATCTATGCATAGTCACTTTAATAACTCTACCTACATGTACATATTACCTCAATTACCTTGACTAACCGGTGCACCAGCACATTGACTCGGTACCAGTACTCCCTGTATATAGCCTCGCTAATGTTATTTTTACTGCTACTCTTTAATTATTTGTTACTTTTATTTAGTATTATTTTATATTGAATTATTTTTGTTATTTTTTTTGTTATTCTTTCTTAAAACTGCATTGTTGGTTAAGGGCTTGTAAGTAAGCATTTCACTGTAAGGTCTACACCTGTTGTATTTGGCACATGTGACAAATAAAATTTGATTTGATTATTATTATTATTATCATTATTATCGTCATTATTATCATTATCATATTATTATTATCATGATTATTATTATAATTATAATTATAATCATTATTATTATTAGCGTTGTTATTATCACTATTGTTATTATTATCATCATTATTATTTTATTATTATTATTATTATTATTATTATTATCATCATTATTATTGTTATCATTACTATTATTATCGTCATTATTGTTGTTGTTATCGTTGTCCTTATCATTATTATTATCATTATCATCATTATCATTGTTATTATCACTATTATTATTGCCATCATCATTAGCATGATTATTATTACTATCATTATTATTATTGTCATCATTATCATTATTGTTATTATCATTATTATTATTATCATTATTATATCATCATTTACATTATTATTATCGTTATCATTGTTATTATCATTATCATGATTATTATTATTATTATTATCATTTTTATTATCATTATTATTATTATCATTATTACTATCCCTCTCGTCCCCCCTCTCCTCTCCTTTCTCCCTCCCACCAACCCCCTCTTTCCCCTGTCCACTCTCAGCATCTCTGTATCACTGCCTCACCAGATGATGTTTCCTCTCCTCCCTGGTCAGTCAGACAGTGTATTTATAGAAGTCAACTCATCCCTTCAGATCCACCTCTAGCTACCTGTTAGCTCTGATCTCAGAACTATCCAGCTCTCTCTTTCTGTCTCCACCCCTCTCTTTCTGTCTCCCCCCTCTCTCTCTCTTTCTCTCTCTCTTTCCTCTCGCTCTCTCTGTGCCCCCTCTCTTTGTCTCTATTTCCTCTCTCTCTCTGTCCCCCCCTCTCTCTGTCCCCCCCCCCTCTCTCTCTCTGTGTCCCCCTCTCTTTGTCTCTCTTTCCCTCCCTTCCTCCCACTCTCTCTCAAGTCAGATGGGAACTCCCTTGAGATCTTCTACCTGCCACCACTGATCTCAGACCAGTCACTGAGACCAGCTCACTTTAATTAGTCCATCAGCTGCAGAGGGATATATCCTCTATTCCTGTAAGACAGACCTGACCTAGTGACTGACTGAGATGACATATTCAAAACAACAACAACAAAGAGATGTTGAACTTGTTATTAGTGCCTTGGTAAACCAGTTCCTCAGTATTACACATTAACTACAGATAGGTCATGTGTAAGTCAACACTATCTGTTCCACACATAAATAAAGTGAAATGTAAAGTCTCCAGGGAGAGAGCGGGAGGGAGAGTTTCTTGTCTATTTCATTTGCTTTGGCAATGTAAACATATGTTTCCCATGCCGATAAAGCCTTTTTGAATTGAATTGAAAGAGAGAGAGATAATGAAGAGACAGGAAGTCATTGTGTTGGTGAAGCTCCTGGTGCAGGACAGGTGTATATCACCTAGCTGATAGGAACAGATGTTCACTCTCTGTCTTTTTATATGTCTCTCTCTTCACCTACATTTGTTCATCTGCTACTCTGTCTTTCTTTCCTACAGAGAGAGAGAGAGAGAGAGAGAGAAAGAGAGAGAGAGAGAGAGAGAGAGAGAGAGAGAGAGAGAGAGAGAGAGAGAGAGGGGGGGTTGTTTCTCTCATGGTGTTCCACATGTTCTATTTGTGCAGCATCTATAGTACTGTACATGCTATCCTTAGCATCATTACAGGAACAGCTATAGTATTGCACATGCTATCCTTAGCATCATAACAGGAACAGCTATAGTATTGCACATGCTATCCTTAGCATCATAACAGGAACAGCTATAGTATTGCACATGCTATCCTTAGCATCATAACAGGAACAGCTATAGTATTGCACATGCTATCCTTAGCATCATAACAGGAACAGCTATAGTACTATACATGCTATCCTTAGCGTCATAACAGGAACAGCTATAGTATTGTACATGCTATCCTTAGCATCATTACAGGAACAGCTATAGTACTGTACATGCTATCCTTAGCATCATTACAGGAACAGCTATAGTATTGTACATGCTATCCTTAGCATCATAACAGGAACAGCTATAGTATTGTACATGCTATCCTTAGCATCACAACAGGTACATGCTATCCTTAGCATTAAATAGAAGCCCGGGTAATGTCCCTTTGTTAGGTGTGAGAAAGGGGTGTGAATGGGACAGTTTATTCTGTCATATCTGTCATAACCCTGACATCACTGTGTAATAGCACAATCAGCATGACACATGCAAGCGGCAGGTAGCTTAGTGGTTTGAGTATTGCGCCAGTAACCGAAAGGTCGCTAGTTCGAATCCCTGAGCAGACAATGTGAGAAATCTGTTGATGTGCCCTTGAGCAAAGCACTTAACCCTAATTGCTCCAGGGAGGCCGTTGATAATGGCTGGCCTTGACCCCACCCTCAGGGGTATAATTAGCATGTGTGAAATAGGAAAAACATAAGCACCTACCAAATGATTTTGTGGAGAAACAGGCTAGCTGTACACACACCTGGTATAAACCTACATTTTTCATTACAACAGCAGCCATCCAACCCATAAGTAAACTTACCAAACTCATTGCTGCAAAAGAGAAGAAAGTAATATGGGGCGGGAAGAAATGAAAGTAAGAGCTGGGCTCTCTTCAGTCCAGCAGGAATCTAATACCTTTGCCCAGACTGAGCTAACTTTTGTTAAATTAATTAATTCTGAAGTGCTAACCCCAACTTTCTGGGTTCTAGGGGAAACATAGTGTTATCACTGTGTATAAGGCCTACAATACAGCCTTTTCCTTCCTCTACAATACAGCCTTTTCCTTCCTCTACAATACAGCATTATCCTTCCTATAAAATACAGCGTTATCCTTCCTGTACAATACAGCATTATACTTCATCTCACTGTCATGCATCATTATCCTTCCTCTTGTTTTCATACAGCATTATCGTTCATGTACACTACAGCATTATCCTTTCTATCGCTGTCATATCGCATTATCCTCCCTCTTGCAGTCATGCAGCATTATCATTCATCTACAGTACAGCATTATCAATTGCCTGCATCACAGCATTATCCTTCATGTACACTACAACAATATCGTTCCTCTCACTGTCATGCGGCATTATACGTCACCTCGATGTCATGCAGCATTATCTTCCCTGTGCATAACGTTATCATTTGTGTGCAATACAGCATTATCCTCCATCTCACCGCCATGCAACATTATCCTTCATCTCCCTGTCATGTCACATTATCATGTCTCTTCAATACAGCATTATCCTTCCTGTGCAATACAGCATTATCCTTCCTATACAAAACATTAGTATCCTTTCTCTCACTCTCATAAAGCATTATCCTTATCCATTAGACTCTTTATCTCAGAAAGCCACTAGCAAGTTGATACATGATAACATACACACACACACCACAAGCGCATATTTTGAGTTAACTTCAAGTTACAGAAGTGAGAGTTGATAGGTCTCGACTTGCACCTATTGGACTCAACAAACAACTCAGGCAGTCATATGTACATGAGGCCTCTCTCTCTCTGTCACTTTCACTCTCCTCCTGGGTTAGAGAGGAGGAGGAAGTGAGTTATACAGGCTTTGATCTTCTCCGTGATGTACAGCTAAATCAGGTGTCCACCAGGTACTGGGATTGTCCATTAAACAAAACATTTACAGTATGTTATATATACTATGTCAACAGTATGTCAGTGTCAATGTATAGTATGTTATATATAGTATGTCAATAGTATGTCAGTGTCAATGTACAGTATGTTATATATAGCATGCCAATAGTATGTCAATAATATGTTATATATAGTATGTCAATAGTATGTCAGTGTCAATGTATAGTATGTTATATATTGTATGTCAATAGTATGTCAACAGTATGTCAATAGTATGTCAGTGTCAATGTACAGTATGTTATATATAGTATGTTAATGGTATGTCAGTGTCAATGTATAGTATGTTATATATAGTATGCCAATAGTATGTCAATAGTATGTTATATATAGTATGTCAATAGTATGTCAGTGTCAATGTATAGTATGTTATATATTGTATGTCAATAGTATGTCAACAGTATGTCAATAGTATGTCAGTGTCAATGTACAGTATGTTCTATATAGTATGTCAATAGTACGTCAATAGACAGACAGATAGACAGGCAGACAGACAGACAGACAGACAGACAGGCAGGCAGGCAGACAGACAGACAGACAGACAGACAGACAGACAGACAGGCAGGCAGGCAGGCAGGCAGGCAGGCAGGCAGGCAGACAGACAGACAGACAGGCAGGCAGACAGGCAGGCAGGCAGGCAGACAGACAGACAGGCAGGCAGACAGACAGACAGACAGACAGACAGACAGACAGGCAGGCAGGCAGACAGACAGACAGACAGACAGACAGACAGACAGGCAGGCAGGCAGGCAGACAGACAGACAGACAGGAGGGGAGAAGGGAAGATGGGAAAAACAGTACCACCTCGACCCCCCATCTACACACACGTTCAGACCAACAACAGTGTAGAGGTTAATGAAAGATCATATAAAAGGTCAAAAGCGGACTAATCAATTATCAGTCAAAAGGCCAGACACACAGCATTGTGTAATTTATGACATGTACAATATTGAATAGACCCCAGGAAGAGTAGCTGCAGCACAAGCTAATAAACTAAACTAAACTTTTAAAAAGTGTATGATCTTAAGGTAACTTCACTGGTAATTAGCGATTTCATGAAAAATAGACCGTGCCTACTGCCTTTACAAACTAGGTCCACTGCTTAAAAATACTACAGTTCGGAGAATAATAACTGATAAAAATACAATGTTATTGTCCTGTCAAACTAATCTACTTATAGAGCAACATTATTACTGAGTAGTTAAAGGCTAATTGAGGTAAGCCAACATTCAGTGACGCATGAATAACAAAGGATCGATGACAACCGTTAGCCCAGCCATGAAGCAACCTGTTGCACGCTCTGTCTGGAGGATACGACTAGCCTAGTGGATACCGGGAATAGCCTACAAATACCGCCTCAATCCTTATCGCCTCCTCTCACATTTACATCGAAGTCAATCACGGATTGCTTTGGAATAGACTATAGTCTATTATACAGGGCGTTTACAAACACTTGAGAAGGTCTAATGTTGAGGCTAGATTGAATATTCTGGAAGTGAGCCGCGCCAGGGTTATTCGACTCCAGTGCTTATTGGAGGAGCTGGGGAAATGCCATTTCAATGGGCGGCAACATTACACTTTGGAGGTAATAGACTATACAGAAGTCATTCCCGTAGGAAAACGTGTCGTAACTAAAATAATGAGTCTATCTAATCGGAGCTGTCGTAAATCTTAGCTTTTGTGTTTACAACAATAACGTATGGCTACAATGTTGCCGAATATGCCTACCCCTGAATGTTTTCTCCACACAGCGTAGCAACAATGTAACAACAATGTAACAATTTGAAACTTGCTGGAATAGGTTGTTGGCTACTTTGTAGCGCGGGTGTCGACTTGCTATGTTGGACACAGCTATTTGACAGCTCTTTCGTAAGACTGACAAGTCAAAGGGTTAAACCTTCAGAGCAAGACAGTCAAATGAACACTCAACGGCAGTCTAGAAGAGCCCTCTCACTACCGCCAAAACACGTAATGCACTGATTCATAACCGCTTTAGTTGGCTATATGATTGCCTATACTTCTGAGGGAAGACATGAATATATTGAATGGTAGAATATAGCCTACCTACATTGTGTTAAACCCCAGTGAAACGAGACACCTCTTTTCCTCTCACGCTAAATATATTTTCCCTCCTCCATTTCTATCTCGCGCTACAGAGGAGCCCAACAACTCGAGACGACAACTAAGTTAAGCTGCGTATAATTATAGTTAATTACAACAGACATGCTATCGAAACTACCATATAACACACCACACACACTCAACACATGTACATGACTGCTCTTTCCTGAGACGTCCACACACACACTCACCGTAAATAGACTGTCCACTTCTCAGCCCAGTCAGAAGTGGGCTTCAATCTAGAAAATCACTTTTTTAAAAAGCAACCTACCTTCTTCTCATAAATCCGGTTAGTCCAGTTCTGTCAATTGTCCGTATCCGGCGTCAGATAGAACCGTTATCCGTTGAGGAACCGTTACAACCGATAGAAAATGCCTCTTTTCGGAGCAGTTGATTTTATCCTCTATTGCCAGCACTACCAGTAGATCTCCGAGCCAGGGCGCTTCAGTGACGTAAGGATCGGGATGCGCGTTCACGAGAATGGCCTCCCTCCACTCCACCGCCGTACGTGCACGAGTCTTTCAACGTCAGACGCAGGCGGGAGGGCGCAATGCTCGAGGTCACTAGAGCAATGAACGGGCTTTCCTCTGTGGCAGAGAGACTGCCAGAATAGAACACACTCTGTTCTAGACCAGTACTCATGCAGCTCTTTGATACCTTGCCAGGTATTTCAAACACGAGAGGGCGCATTTGGTAAGAACTTCCTAGCTTAATCACAGATCATGATAAGAGTGTATTGTCAAACCCTCCTTTGAAGTTCTAACGCTGTTTCCAAAACTACAACAAGCATTTGAATGTAAGGCTAGCCGTTTGTAGTGTGCCAATGACATTGTGTCTCGTGGACTGTGAGAGCTAGGCACAGTATTATGTATTTTGTAACCTACAATTTACTTTTGTGCATGTCTAAGTATGCACATGCAGTGTATGTAGGCCTATACAGCTATGTGTTCATTGTAATCCACTGTCAATGACAGTTATGATAATTCCAGCTGTCAGTGTTGAGGACCTCCCATAGCGTCCCAGCCCAGTCCCTGGGTGGTGTAGTGTGTGTACCCCACACACACACACACACACACACACACACACACACACACACACACACACACACACACACACCAGTTGTCACCCACCCAGACGTGGCCCAAGGAATGTGTCTGGTTTGGTCACCCGAGTGGCCATAGACCAAAGCCTTGATCATGAAATTGAATTACTTATTAGTCCTGGGTTGAGTAGGTTACTTACCTGTCCAAAATTGTAATCAGTAACGTAACTTTTGGATTACCCAAACTCAGTAATGTAATCTGATTACTTTCAGTTACATTTTGATTACTGTCCCCTTAAGAGGCATTAGAAGAAGACAAAAAGCATCCATCAAACGCATTTGGTGTGTTACCATAGTGGTCTCTGATTGGTGGTCATCATTTGGTGTGTCATCATAGTGGTCTCTGATTGGTGGTCATCATTTGGTGTGTCATCATAGTGGTCTCTGACTGGTGGTCAGACTTGCTCAGGTGGAATAAACTTAAAGGCCCATGCAGTCAAAAACGTGATTTTCCTGTGTTTTATATACACTGAGTGTACAAAACATTAGGAACACCTTCCTAATATTGAGTTGCACCCCGCTTTGCCCTCAGAACAGCCTCAATTAGTCGGGGCATGGACTCTGCAAGGTGTCGAAAGCGTTCCACAAGGATGCTGGCCCATGTTAGCTCCAATGCTTTCCAATGCTTTCCACAGTTGTGTCAAGTTGGCTGGATGTCCTTTGAGTGGTGGACCATTCTTGATGCACACGAGAAACTGTTGAGCGTGAAAAACCTAGCAGCATTGCAGTTCTTGACACACTCAAACCGGTGCGCCTGGCACCTACTACCATACCCCTTTCAAAGGCACTTCAATCTTTTGTCTTGCCCATTCACCCTCTGAATGGCCACACATACACAATCCATGTCTCAAGGCTTAAAAATGCCTCTTTAACCTGTCTTCTCCCCTTCATCTACACTGATTGAAGATGATTTAACAAGTGACATCGATAAGGGATCATCGTTTTCACCTGGATTCACCTGGTCAGTCTATGTCATGGTGTTAGATTAATTTGGATTTTAAGAATAATGACTAAAGAATTTCACCCCAAACACAGTATAAATGTTAGAATTATCATGTAGTGTCAACCCACTAACAGAGGGGGCGGTACTAACCATTCAAGGGGGAAGGCGGGAACTGTTTAAGAAAGCCACCTAAAGGTGGGAGGAGCATAGTGCCTTTGTTTGTCAAGAAGTATAAAAACAGTATGTTGTGTCATTGGCAGCAGAGCTCTCTCCATGAATAAAAATACAGATAAGACTTGTGAGTTGTGGACCTTGAATCATTGATGATTAAAACCAGAGCCTTACAACCTCTGGTAATGATTCAAGCTTAGGGTGAATTAGAGATAGAAATTCACATGACAGATTGGTCCTTCGAGCCGGATCTTAATACATCTTTATCGTTCTAGAGACACCGAAATCCGTGCACGGCCGGGTGATTGCATCCGTGAAGAATAGTCCTGGCCTTCGACGTTAAGGTTAATAAACAGGCCGGTGATTACTCTTTATGAACGATAAAGACGTTAACAAGTTTGAAAAAGCATTTTAATCCAGACTGCGAGGAAAAGGTCAGTAATTTTTATTCATGGATTTTGGTAAAATGATTTGAACTTGTATGAGAATAAGTGATTCTTGTATGAGGGCAGATAATAGTTACCAAAGTCAAAGGAAGTAATAATTATTACGAAACAGGGAGGGTCCGCAATTGACCCTAGGTAAATAGCTATTACCAGAATAATCTAGTCCGAAATGACAAGGGGTGAAGGCCATCACCAATGTAAACTAGTTTTTTATTGAGACTGTACTGGGTACAGTGCTACGATAAACAGGGAAAGGGATGATTTTTCGTCGTGTGCTATGGATGAACGTGTCAAAAGTCGCGTATACGGCTGGGGATTTGCTAGAACTCTGTGTGTTTCATGAAACTAGAGCAGTTACGACCTCTAGGTTACAAATAGGTTTAGCAAATGATTGTATAATGTTGTGTACGTGTGAGACTTAAGGATCCATCAGTATACGTGATAATTATTTCTAGGAAGGAGCTAAAAAAAAATAGGTCGCGTGAGAAAAAATGGTTATCGACCCCTTTCATGAAACCGGAGTTTTAAATAAAAGCTCTGGGTTAGGGGTTAAATAATTTTAAATGGTTAATTACAAAAGCAAATCATACGTTGGCTCAAAAGACGCACTAAAATAATAGCTCCTAGAAGAATAATTCTGGGAATTATTACTAGAGGGGGGATTTTATTTTTCCGCCATGGGAAATAAAACTTCTAAAGAGATCGAATAAATATGGTTTATGGATCCATTTGTGAGAAGAGGTATGAATTTATTGGGCATCTCGAAGTAAAAAAGTTAGTAGGCAGATGCATATCAAATTAGATGAAAAAAACAGCGAAAGGAGGGGCTGGAGACAGCGAGTGTGTTTTTTTAAGCGCGAAAATGCTTTAACGGGGACAAAGGAATATTTAACCATCGTGACTGCAGGGGAAAAGGAATAGGACAGTCAATTTTTTTGGTTCAACGGGTAAAATGTTTGAAAAAATGATTCGTGTCAATTAAGAATTGGCTAAAAACACCACAAAGCGATTATTTGAGAAGTCCAACGATGCATATGTATGAACTTTCGCACTCAAACGTAGATGTACGTAATGAGTGAGAAAGTACAGAATAATTACATTTGCATTTTTGGTCATTTGGCAGACGTTCTGGTCCGGAGCGACTTGTAAGAACCAATAGAGAATTGCACGGAACTATTCTGTTGTGTTGGGCATTTGAATGGCATAAGGTGAAATATGTGTGTATGAGGGAATTCAACGGCGGGTATAAATGATAACCGGATACTACTTAGTATTTGGTTGGTTAAATGCTAAATAAAATATTTGAGGCGTGGTTATGGGGTAACTAGGAAGACGCACTTATTCAATAAGGAATGGGTGGAGAGAGAGAGTTTTTTTACGTGTATTAAAAGTTGCATTAGATAGGTCTATGAAAATATGTTATAAGTACGAATGACATTATTTCCTAAGAAGGAAGATTGTAGGGAAGTTTCCCGCGCCTCCCCCATAATGTAGGAAGGAGCAGGAGAGGGGGGGGAGTGAGAGACAGGACATAGTTCAAATGGTAGGAATGTCATTAAGTGTATGCTGATGGACAATATCAAGCATTTGTTTTATTGATTGGGGCCGAATCAGAGAAAACTGTTAAAGATATTGAATAGCGAACTGAAATGGGTTAGCGGGAAAATACAAATAGTTGGAAAATTTTAAAAACTATAATTTATTTTCGTTACAGGGAAGCAAGTGGCATTGGCTGTTGTGCTGGGGGAATAGCGCCAGCCTGTGGTGGGTTCTGGATTTGTTATAAATAACTTTATATTTTAAACTAAAGTGATGGAATAGACTACATTTAGAACATCAGAAAAAGGACAATGTAATTCGTAATAGTTATTATAATTATTATTGATAGTTATTGCAGTTATTATTATCCTGAGTGGCGCAGTGGTCTAAGACACTGCATCGCAGGGCTAACTGTGCCACTAGAGATCCTGGTTCGGATCCAGGCTCTGTCGCAGCCGGCAGCGACCGGGAGACTCATGGGCGGCGCACAATTGGCCCAGCGTCGTCCAGGGTAGGGGGGAAAATGGCCGGCAGGGATGGAGCTCAGTTGATAGAGCATGGTGTTTGCAACGCCAGGGTTATGGGTTCGATTCCCACGGGGGGAGGCCAGTAAAAAAAAAAAAGATAAAAATAATAAAAATGTATTCACTAGGTTGCTCTGGATAGGAGCGTCTGCTGGGTGACTAGAATGTAAATGTATTATCATTGATTCAGTAATGATAGGAGGGAAGTAGCGATAGAGCTGAGAGGGTTGAGTTGAGGACAAGGAGAATGATTTGTGGCTCTGGTTGGCGGGAAAAAGGAGAGGCAGAGACAGACTTAGAGAGACAGAGGAAGTTAGAGAGGGAGAGAATAAAAGAAAAAGAGAGAAGGAAACTGTTTAGGTTTGAAAAACAAGCAGGCTGAGAGACAGAGACAACAGTTTCTGGAGCTTGAAAAGCAGAGACTAACAAGAGTAAGAAAAGTATTTAATGGCCACTAGGGGAAATAGCTGGGAGAGATAGAACTCCAGAATAGAAGGGGAGAGAGATTTTACTAGGTGGTGGATCAAATAATTGATAATGGATCATTTGAAATGAGATCACATGTAGCAGATTTAGAGTAATCAATTAAATAATCATTGTATACTCGAGGAATTTTGAGGGATTTTATGAAGTTAGGCAGTATTAAGGTCATAAGAGGGAGCTACCAAATTAAGTTGAGCCTAACTATCTTTGATTGTTATTTTTCAATTGGGTTTTTCAAATAAAATAAAAACACACCCAGCATGATGTTTATAAAGGGTTGTTATGTTGAATTTAGGGAATTTTCAACAGTTCATAGGTGGTGTTTACTATGCTGTGGGATGGAACGGTTTATTGGGTGATATTTGAAACTAAATTCATGGAATAAGCTGCAGTAATCAGATGAATGTACAATCTAAGGCGAGACAACTATTGCCTAGATCATTGATTTAGCAATAGGATCAGGTAGATAAGGACTAGAAAAAATAAATAAAAAATTAAATGAAGAATGATGAGCTTTTTGGTAAGGATAGACTGCTGTAAAGCTTGGGTACTCATTATGCACTACATACTGGGAAGTTAAGTGATCTTATCTATGGGAAGGCAATGGCAGCCCATGATAAAATCATTTGGAACTCTGAGGAGGAAGAACAGTTTATGTTGTTGCTCTCTTCCCAAACAGTCTTAGCTTTTTATACATATATCAGGGATGTTACACAAATGGTAGATGGAGGGATATGACATTGGTCATGATTTAAAGATGAGGGTTTTTTTGGTGGGCTATTAGAGATAACTGGGT
Organism: Coregonus clupeaformis; assembly: GCF_020615455.1. Classification (NCBI taxonomy): domain Eukaryota; kingdom Metazoa; phylum Chordata; class Actinopteri; order Salmoniformes; family Salmonidae; genus Coregonus; species Coregonus clupeaformis. The sequence goes on from NW_025533575.1 coordinate 716,791, forward strand.
TAATCACGAACATAGAGGTTTTTATTCTTTGTTGCTAGGCAGAATACTTAGGTGACCTAAAAAATAGACTTGTCATGTCCAACAATCAGTCTTCAGGTCAAGCCCGGGAGAGCCGGGGTAGAACAGAGGTTGAACTAAACATAAGTGTTTTTACAAGATAAGAGATTGTTTGATTGGATTACTAATTGATTCTGAACTGAATGAAAGTCGAATTTAGCCGCCATAAAGACAAAGGAAGTGGGAGGAGCAATAAAGAAGCAAAAGACAATCTAAAAAATGAAAGGCATGGCAATTGGTTGATAAATAACCTAAGGGAATGTTTAGGAAGGTGGAAAAAATTGACACATAAGCAGAACTATGTGTCAAGAGGGGGGAAGAGGCTAATTGTATTAAATAATATACGAAGGAGAGGACAAAATACTTTTTAAAAAAAACATTTTTTTAGATACAGTCTAAAAAGAGAATGCAGTCAGAAATTGTTACATTAATCTGAACATGTGTGAAGATAGTTTATTAACCACACCCGTATGTCAGAGGTTTTGTGCCCCACAGGTGAACTAAAGGAGAAGGTGACCCACTATCTAACCAGGTGACAGGTGAGCATCCAGTCACTAGAAGGAAAACTGGAAGCAGGCCTGTTGGGAAGGGCCCTATCAGGTTATGTTGGTAACCACCTTGGCCATTAGAATAGCAGAGAGAGGAACCTGGGTCCATGTTACCCACTGCAAGAAGGTAAGACCACATACAAGCACCGCTTAGCACACGCAGAGTTGACGAGCGGAACTGGGCCACAGGGTCCGGGGGTCACCTCTGTCAACGAAGATCTCCTACCCAGACCTATCATCACTGTAGTGTGTTCCTAGGGTGTGAGTATGGGGTGGTACCGAGCAGAAGGACTCAAGACAGGAGAGGGTTGGCGGTTTTTGGGAATATGGGTGACCCTGAGCTGCATCATAGTCTCGACAATAGTCGTGGTAGGTCAAGATCCACCACCACCTCGCACCAATTACGCTATGGCCTTACCATTATTAAGAAATAAAAGGGAAGCGACCCGACATACTGACCGTCAAGGGTGAGTGATCTACAAAATAGGAGTCAGAGAGGGGTGGGGAGTAAGATTCAAAATTAGGAGTAGGGATCTTATCAGAGCGGATAAGCAAGCAACATGGGATTATAAGATCCCGTTGTATTTATGTTCAGCTCCCTCGGCGGATTGTTCCTGGGCTCAGATATTTAGACATACTGGGGGACGGAGATATGAGACGGGGGGGCTGGACGTCCAGATGGAGGATAAGAAGGTATAACGACATCCCCACGGAAATGGTAGTAACAATAGTAAAAGTCACTAAAGAGGACATGAAAAGAACTTACTGGGCTTGCGCGGACGTTTACGGACGGGATACTTGTCTAAGATTATATTTAATGGAGTCAAAAGATATAGAGGGAGCAGGTACTGTCATTAATCCACTAACAGCAAGAGACCGAGTAAATCAGTCAAGGGATGACGGAGTCAATTTGACTAACCCGTCCACTATGAAAGATTTTCTCCTCCAAGAATGGAACAATGGGGAAGTGGAGGGGGTCCCTGATGAGAATCTCTGGTTAAAGTGGATGAAATACACCGCTAGGGCCTTGGAGGAGACCAATTGTTATGCATGCTCCATTGGGCGACCAACAATGTTGACCGCCCCAATGCCAAAGGCAATGTTTTCCTGTGTATTAGACCTGGGGTCCAATCAAAAAGAGCCAAATTGCACAGGGATTGGGCTGGCAAAATTGACATACTGGGCCAGCCCACCTAGATTCACCTTAACTCCTGGCGAATACCAGTGTTACAGACATAGAAATGGCACCCGTAACTTGGGTGATTTTGATGGCTGTAAGGAGATAATTAATGTGACTGATTTAGATAAGGAAGGGAGGAAAAAAATTAGGAGCCTAACCATCCCTCTGACTGATGTGTGGTGGGCATGCACTAAAAAAGGGAGCATTCGGCAGACATTACCAGAGGGATGGGTGGGTACTTGTGCACCAGTATTGTTGGTCCAGCCTGTAAGAATTAGTCATCAAAGACCAGTGACAGGAAGAATAATCAGAAGGAAAAGGAATATAGGTCAGGAAGGAAATAGCCCAATTTGGATAGATGGTATAGGCATCCCCAGGGGTGTTCCAGACGAATACAAAGCTATAAATCAAATATGGGAGAGTTTTACTACAACATTTTTCTGGTGGGTGACAATAAACAAAAATATGGATTGGATAAATTATATCTATTACAACCAACAACGATTTATTGACCAGACTAGAGATGCAGTAAAGGGGATCTCTGAGCGATTATCCGCCATCCTGCTCATAACTTAGTAGAGGTTGGTTCTAGATCAGGCAGAAAGGGCCGGTGTCTATAGAAAGATAAGCCATTGTTGCACATTTATCCCTAACAACACCACACTGGAGGGGACAGTCACTAGAGCTCTTACAGATTTAACTGCACTAAGTGAAGGATGAACTGAACTCAGAAGTTAGTACATTGTGGATAGATGGTTTGATGAAATATTTGGTAAATGGAAAACCCTAGCAGCCACCATCTTAGGAGCGATCAGTGTTTGTATGGGTATTCTTGTATTATGTGGTTGTTGTCTTGTTCCCTGTGTCCGAGGATTGGTGAGTCAGGCGTTGGTGAAATGCAGTATCTAAACAATGATGAGAGATGGACTGACTCCGGACTCTGACCAGGGGAATGTGAAAAACGATCCTCCAGGCTTGGTGGATGACGAGGATTTGGACCCTGAAAGACCGCAATTGGATGAAATGTTTATTAGTTCTGATGTGATCTCTGAGATTAATCATGCTTGTAAAATACATTTATCCTGAATGTGGGAATATTTAGTCAAAGGAGTGGATTGTTAGATTAATTTGGATTTTAAGAATAATGACTAAAGAATTTCACCCCAAACACAGTATAAATGTTAGAATTATCATGTAGTGTCAACCCACTAACAGAGGGGGCGGTACTAACCATTCAAGGGGGAAGGCGGGAACTGTTTAAGAAAGCCACCTAAAGGTGGGAGGAGCATAGTGCCTTTGTTTGTCAAGAAGTATAAAAACAGTATGTTGTGTCATTGGCAGCAGAGCTCTCTCCATAAATAAAAATACAGATAAGACTTGTGAGTTGTGGACCTTGAATCATTGATGATTAAAACCAGAGCCTTACAACCTCTGGTAATGATTCAAGCTTAGGGTGAATTAGAGATAGAAATTCACATGACACATGGAAAGAGCAAGTGTTCCTAATGTTTATACACTCTGTTTATATTTCCACACTATGAGGTTGGAATAATACTTTGAAATAGTGAAAATGATGATAATGCCATTTAGTGTAAGAGCTGTTTGAAAAGAACACCTGAAATTTCAGCCTATTTTGGTGGGATGGAGTTTTGGCCTGCCTGACCATTTTAATTGAAAACACAATAAGGTACTTAATTGTTAGTCAGAAATGATTTGATATTGAGATAAAAACAGCTGCATTGGACCTTTAAACTTGCTCCTTTTTTCAATGCTTAATTGAATGTCATTGAGAAAACAGAAAGCTGTCATAGGATGTTTTCAAAAAAATACATTATCTAAATTATTTTAAAGTAATCCAAGAAGTAATCATCTCGTTTTTCAAAAGTATCTGTAATCTGATTACAATGTTTTTGCTGGTAACATAACCGATTACAGTTACAGTTTTTTTGTAATCAGATTACATGTAACTGATTTACATGTCAACATTTACTCCCTAACCCTATTATTTATCATTTCTAAGCACCTTTATTCAGTATCACATGTCTAAGGACTCACATAACAGAACATTTGACCAAGACACAGTTGTTGTATGGAGTTTATTGCATTAGAGATACACTTTGGATACATTGAGTATCACTCTTTATTAGTAAAATAAAGACCACTAGTAGTCACTGTTTCCCCTTATATTATTTGAATACCCTTTAACTGTAGCCATTCTCGGAAATCCCAGTCCCAGGACATGCTGGAACATCGGTCAATTGTGGGAGGCGACCCGTTTGTCTAGAGAGTCTGTAGCCCAAGCACGTTTTCTGAGCTCTACACATTAGAATAAGACAAATCTACTTTTTGACATATACAATTATTAATATATTCCTTTTACAAATCTCTTCTGATTAAAAAGTGACAATAAAAAACAATAGTACATCTGTATTGTCGTTTCTCAACCGTGTTTTAAAAGATATATCTCTGAAGTATATCACTCTAGGTTTTGGGGTACAGGTCAGTAGTCTGTCTAGGTTTTGGGGTACAAGTCAGTCTTCTGTTTAGGTTTTGGGTTACAGGTCAGTCTTCATTCTGGGTTTTGGGGTACAGGGCAGTCTTCAGTCTAGGTTTTGGGGTACAGGCCAGTCTTCAGTCTAGGTTTTGGGGTACAGGGCAGTCTTCAGTCTAGGTTTTGGGGTACAGGGCAGTCTTCAGTCTAGGTTTTGGGGTACAGGCAAGTCTTCAGTCTAGGTGTTGGGGTACAGTCCAGTCTACCGTATAGGTTTTGGGGTACAGGCAAGCCTTCTGTCTAGGTTTTGGGGTACAGGGCAGTCTTCAGTCTAGGTTTTGGGGTACAGGCAAGTCTTCAGTCTAGGTTTTGGGGTACAGGGCAGTCTTCAGTCTAGGTTTTGGGGTGCAGTCAAGCCTTCTGTCTAGGTTTTGGGGTACAGGCAAGCCTTCTGTCTAGGTTTTGGGGTACAGGCAAGTCTTCAGTCTAGGTGTTGGGGTACAGTCCAGTCTACCGTATAGGTTTTGGGGTACAGGCAAGCCTTCTGTCTAGGTTTTGGGGTACAGGGCAGTCTTCAGTCTAGGTTTTGGGGTACAGGCAAGTCTTCAGTCTAGGTTTTGGGGTACAGTCCAGTCTTCAGTCTAGGTTTTGGGGTACAGGCAAGTCTTCAGTCTAGGTTTTGGGGTACAGGGCAGTCTTCAGTCTAGGTTTTGGGGTACAGTCAAGCCTTCTGTCTAGGTTTTGGGGTACAGGCAAGCCTTCTGTCTAGGTTTTGGGGTACAGGCAAGCCTTCTGTCTAGGTTTTGGGGTACAGGCCAGTTTTCTGCACTCCAAATGCGGTGATGAAGATGTTGATGATGGTGGTGATGAAGACAAGGCCGGTGGCCACGTTGTTCATTATGTCCAGCTTCCTCTGGTTGGCTACGTTGTTCAGGTCCTTACGAGCTGGAACACACAGAGACAAGTAGTGTTGTCCCTGAGGTGAGACTTGATGCTATACAGCAGTGGTGCGTGGATAATATTAATGAGGAAGCCAAGCCAAGCCAGTAAAAAAGCCATATTACAACCTATGTTGTGATAATTGCGTTGTTTGCTCTATAACCCATTAGTTCCTACTCCACAGTGATATACAATAAGGCCGTGACAACCAAAAAACAACAGTCACACAGTGGCGGAATAAATTCAACTACACGTACGTTTGTTTCATCACAAAACCGGAGAGCAACATCTGTCAGGTGAAGTCCACAAAGCAAATATTGCATGGAACAAACAGTTACAGTGGCTTGCGAAAGTATTCACCCCCATTGGCATTTTTCCTCTTTTGTTGCCTTACAACCTGGAATTAAAATGATTTTTTGGGGGTTTGTATCATTTGATTTACACAACATGCCTACCACTTTTGAAGATGCAAAATGTTTTTTATTGTGAAATAAACAAGAAATAAGACAAATAAAACAGAAAACTTGAGCGTGCATAACTATTCACCTCCCCAAAGTCAATACTTTGTAGAGCCACCTTTTGCAGCAATTACAGCTGCAAGTCTCTTGGGGTATGTCTCTATAAGCTTGGCACATCTAGCCACTGGGATTGTTGCCCATTCATCAAGGCAAAACTGCTCCAGCTCCTTCAAGTTGAATGGGTTCTGCTGGTGTACAGCAATCTTTAAGTCATACCACAGATTCTCAATTGGATTGAGGTCTGGGCTTTGACTAGGCCATTCTAAGACATTTAAATGTTTCCCCTTAAACCACTCGAGTGTTGCTTTAGCAGTATGCTTAGGGTCATTGTCCTGCTGGAGGGTGAAATAAGTTATTTTTTTCATTTCACTTCACCAATTTGTACTATTTTGTGTATGTCCATTACATGAAATCCCAAAAAAAATCAATTTTACAGGTTGTAATGCAACAAAATAGGAAAAACGCCAAGGGGGATGAATATTTTTGCAAGGCACTGTACAGTGGGGAAAAAAAGTATTTAGTCAGCCACCAATTGTGCAAGTTCTCCCACTTAAAAAGATGAGAGAGGCCTGTAATTTTCATCATTGGTACACGTCAACTATGACAGACAAAATGAGGGAAAAAAATCCAGAAAATCACATTGTAGGATTTTGAATGAATTTATTTGCAAATTATGGTGGAAAATAAGTATTTGGTCAATAACAAAAGTTTCTCAATACGTTGTTAAATACCCTTTGTTGGCAATGACACAGGTCAAACGTTTTCTGTAAGTCTTCACAAGGTTTTCACACACTGTTGCTGGTATTTTGGCCCATTCCTCCATGCAGATCTCCTCTAGAGCAGTGATGTTTTGGGGCTGTCGCTGGGCAACACGGACTTTCAACTCCCTCCAAAGATTTTCTATGGGGTTGAGATCTGGAGACTGGCTAGGCCACTCCAGGACCTTGAAATGCTTCTTACGAAGCCACTCCTTCGTTGCCCGGGCGGTGTGTTTGGGATCATTGTCATGCTGAAAGACCCAGTCACGTTTCATCTTCAATGCCCTTGCTGATGGAAGGAGGTTTTCACTCAAAATCTCATGATACATGGCCCCATTCATTCTTTCCTTTACACGGATCAGTCGTCCTGGTCCCTTTGCAGAAAAACAGCCCCAAAGCATGATGTTTCCACCTCCATGCTTCACAGTAGGTATGGTGTTCTTTGGATGCAACTCAGCATTCTTTCTCCTCCAAACACGACGAGTTGAGTTTTTACCAAAAAGTTCTATTTTGGTTTCATCTGACCATATGACATTCTCCCAATCCTCTTCTGGATCATCCAAATGCACTCTAGCAAACTTCAGACGGGCCTGGACATGTATTGGCTTAAGCAGGGGGACACGTCTGTCACTGCAGGATTTGAGTCCCTGGCGGCGTAGTGTGTTACTGATGGTAGGCTTTGTTACTTTGGTCCCAGCTCTCTGCAGGTCATTCACTAGGTCCCCCCGTGTGGTTCTGGGATTTTTGCTCACCGTTCTTGTGATCATTTTGACCCCACAGGGTGAGATCTTGCGTGGAGCCCCAGATCGAGGGAGATTATCAGTGGTCTTGTATGTCTTCCATTTCCTAATAATTGCTCCCACAGTTGATTTCTTCAAACCAAGCTGCTTACCTATTGCAGATTCAGTCTTCCCAGCCTGGTGCAGGTCTACAATTTTGTTTCTGGTGTCCTTTGACAGCTCTTTGGTCTTGGCCATAGTGGAGTTTGGAGTGTGACTGTTTGAGGTTGTGGACAGGTGTCTTTTATACTGATAACAAGTTCAAACAGGTGCCATTAATACAGGTAACGAGTGGAGGACAGAGGAGCCTCTTAAAGAAGAAGTTACAGGTCTGTGAGAGCCAGAAATCTTGCTTGTTTGTAGGTGACCAAATACTTATTTTCACCATAATTTGCAAATAAAATCATTAGAAATCCTACAATGTGATTTTCTGGATTTTTTTTTCTCAATTTGTCTGCCATAGTTGACGTGTACCTATGATGAAAATTACAGGCCTCTCTCATCTTTTTAAGTGGGAGAACTTGCACAATTGGTGGCTGACTAAATACTTTTTTCCCCCACCGTATATGACCTGCAGCACAGTCAAGCAAGTTAATGTTTTCGGCAGTTTACTAAACTACTGATTTAGAGCTACGGAGTTACCGCAAGTCAGCCAAAGACAACAGGAGAACTGCCTCCGCTATTCCACCAGAATTTCATTTCAAATCAACAATAACAATATATGCTTAGTTTAATACACTGAAAACAAACTTAAAGATACCAAAAACAATTCAGTCTAATCAATGTTGCTAAATATCATGTGGCTGTCCATGGGACTGATTTCTGTGTGAGTGTGTGTGTGTGTGTGTGTACGCTTGCATGCGCATGCAAGTAATTATTAATTAAAAACAGACACGTTTTTCTGACAATGATGACGTTTTGCATAGGATGTGATTTGATTGATGTGAAGCCAAATCCCTCAAGGGAGGCCAAATGCTTGCTGGCATCAATCAATCAAATGCTACCGCAGCAACATGTTATACTCTTTTGTTCCAGACAGCATCAGATACATGGGCTACACATACTGAGACAGAGGGGCGCTGTTTCCCTCGCTCTGATGATTTCTCTGGTAAGATTGGTCAACTATTTGGGGAAGCCTGTCTTCCCTTGGCATCCATGGATACACGCCACTGATGCTATAAAGGGTTTATAAGCGCTTTAGAGACTGAGATTATTGTTTATAGGTCAGTAATAAACAGTTTACAACACACTTTGTTTGAAATAGTGAAATGGACTGTGTGCTTTTGTTGCCCCTCGCATGGACAACTTACAGTCCGGCTGTTTTACTATAATGACACTTTACTTGACTTTACAATTCCAGACTCACCCATGGCGACAAACAGTATCCCAGCCAGCACCTGGAAGAGCAGTGAAGACCCGATGAGGACCAGGACGGTGATGTAGTACCTGTAATGATGGATGATCTCTTAGACTTATCCTGCCTGGTGGCCAAAGCCAGACGACTACAATGGAAATACAGTAAGTCGGGAAACTTTATTTTTACAATTATTTTACACACAAGTATCCAGTTGTGTTTTAAATTGTCAAATAAAATAAAATGTAATCAAAATACCTGAAGTCTGGCCCCTGCTCCAGGACGGCCTTCAGCTGGGCAGCGTTGGCCATCAGCAGGGCCACGTCTAACATGCTCTCTGCTACCGTCTTCTTAGTGGCATAATGGTTCAGATTCAGACTAGTGTTACCACCCTGAGAGAGAGCGAGAGAGAGAGAGTATTAGACATGAATATTAGCCATGAGTATTAGACATGAGTATTAGCCATGAGTATTAGCCATGAGTATTAGCCATGAGCATTATACATGATTATTAGACATTAGTATTAGACATGAGTATTAGCCATGAGTATTAGACATGAGTATTAGACATGAGTATTAGACATGAGTATTAGCCATGCGTAAGGACACGTCTAACATTCTCTCTGCTACGGTATTCTTAGTGGCATAGTGGTTCAGGTTGAAACTAGAGTCACCACCCTGAGGGAGGGAGGGAGGGAGGGAGGGGTGAGTAAAATCCTCTACCCACTAGTTGTCTCTCCCCTTTGAACAGTAGATGGCAGCAAATACAATACAACTTTGGAAACAGTGGTGAGGGGAGGGGACTACACTGTAACACAATCCAGGTGTGGAAAGCTCTTAGAGACTTACCCAGAAAGACTCACAGCTGTAATCGCTGCCAAAGATGATTCAGGGGTGTGAATACTTATGTAAATGAGATATTTTCAATAACTTTGCAAACATTTCTAAAAACATATTTCACTTTGTCATTATGGGGTATTGTGTGTAGATGGGTGAAAAAATGTTGAATTCAGGCTGTAACACAACAAAATGTGGAATAAGTCAAGGGGTATGAATCCTTTCTGAAGGCTCTGTGTGTGTTAGAGTGTGTACATCATGGTGTACATGCTGTGTGTGTGTGTGTTAGAGTGTGTACATCATGGTGTACATGCTGTGTGTGTGTGTGTTAGAGTGTGTACATCATGGTGTACATGCTGTGTGTGTGTGTGTTTGCTCTGTTGCTCAGGGGAGATCAGATGGTTGAAACCTGATCCCAGCTGCAGCAGACAGACTAGTAGACCATCAGACTCCACCAGACCAGACCAGTAGACCAGACCAGACCAGTAGACCATCAGACTCCACCAGACCAGACCAGTAGACCAGACCAGACCAGTAGACCAGACCAGTAGACCATCAGACCAGACCAGACCAGTAGACCATCAGACTCACCAGACCAGTAGACCATCAGACTCCACCAGACCAGACCAGTAGACCATCAGACTCCACCAGACCAGTAGACCATCAGACTCCACCAGACCAGACCAGTAGACCATCAGACTCCACCAGACCAGTAGACCATCAGACTCCACCAGACCAGACCAGTAGACCATCAGACTCCACCAGACCAGACCAGTAGACCATCAGACTCCACCAGACCAGACCAGACCAGACCAGTAGACCATCAGACCAGACCAGACCAGTAGACCATCAGACTCCACCAGACCAGACCAGTAGACCAGACCAGTAGACCATCAGACTCCACCAGACCAGACCAGTAGACCATCAGACCAGACCAGACCAGTAGACCATCAGACTCCACCAGACCAGCACTATACCCCATTGGGTCTAGTTCACCCACACAGGGTGTGTGTGTGTGTGAGTGTGTGTGTGTACAGCAGGCCCCCTAGCTTCCACAAAGCAGCTATTTCAGTAGTGTGTTAGCAAGACATACAGTGAGGGAAAAAAGTATTTAATCCCCTGCTGATTTTGTACGTTTGCCCACTGACAAAGAAATGATCAGTCTATAATTTTAATGGTAGGTTTATTTGAACAGTGAGAGACAGAATAACAACAACAAAATCCAGAAAAACGCATGTCAAAAATGTTATAAATTGACTTGCATTTTAATGAGGGAAATATGTATTTGACCCCTCTACAAAACATACTTGGTGGCAAAACCCTTGTTGGCAATCACAGAGGTCAGACGTTTCTTGTAGTTGGCAAGCAGGTTTGCACACATCTCAGGAGGGATTTTGTTCCACTCCTCTTTGCAGATCTTCTCCAAGTCATTAAGGTTTCGAGGCTGACGTTTGGCAACTCAAACCTTCAGCTCCCTCCACAGATTTTCTATGGGATTAAGGTCTGGAGACTGGCTAGGCCACTCCAGGACCTTAAAGTGCTTCTTCTTGAGCCAGTCCTTTGTTGCCTTGGCCGTGTGTTTTGGGTCATTGTCGTGCTGGAATACCCATCCACGACCCATTTTCAATGCCCTGGCTGAGGGAAGGAGGTTCTCATCAAGATTTGACGGTACATGGCCCCGTCCATCGTCCCTTTGATGCGGTGAAGTTGTCCTGTCCCCTTAGCAGAAAAACACCCCCAAAGCATAATGTTTCCACCTCCATGTTTGACGGTGGGGATGGTGTTCTTGGGGTCATAGTCAGCATTCCTCCTCCTCCGAACATGGCGTGTTGAGTTGATGCCAAAGAGCTCGATTTTGGTCTCATCTGACCACAACACTTTCATCCAGTTCTCCTCTGAATCATTCAGATGTTAATTGGCAAACTTCAGACGGCCCTGTATATGTGCTTTCTTGAGCAGGGGGACCTTGCGGGCGCTGCAGCATTTCAGTCCTTCACGGCGTAGTGTGTTACCAATTGTTTTCTTGGTGACTATGGTCCCAGCTGCCTTGAGATCATTGACAAGATCCTACCATGTAGTTCTGGGCTGATTCCTCTTGCATGGAGCCCCAGGCCAAGGGAGATTGACAGTTCTTTTGTGTTTCTTCCATTTGCGAATAATCGCACCAACTGTTGTCACCTTCTCACCAAGCTGCTTGGCGATGGTCTTGTAGCCCATTCCAGCCTTGTGTAGGTCTACAGTCTTGTCCCTGACATCCCTAGAGAGCTCTTTGGTCTTGGCCATGGTGGAGAGTTTGGAATCTGATTGATTGATTGCTTCTGTGGATACAGGTAACAAGCTGAGATTAGGAGCACTCCCTTTAAGAGTGTGCTCCTAATCTCAGCTCGTTACCTGTATAAAAGACACCTGGGGGCCAGAAATCTTTCTGATTGAGAAGGGGTTAAATACTTATTTCCCTCATTAAAATGCAAATCAATTTATAATATTTTTGAAATGCGTTTTTCTGGATTTTTTTGTTGTTATTCTGTCTCTCACTGTTCAAATAAACCTACCATTAAAATGATAGACTGATCATGTCTTTGTCAGTGGGCAAACGTACAAAATCAGCAGGGGATCAAATACTTATTTCCCCTCACTGTATGTGAGGAGAGACCAAGCATGTAACCTAATCCACTAATGTTGCTATAGAGGAGAAGTACAGAGAAGGAGAGGGAATATAGTTGTAGTTATCAACATAACGGGGCATTATGAACAAACTGCTATGCTGAGTGTTTTTCTAAGACAGCTTTACTTGTAATAGCAGTAAATGACCAATAGAGGACAGCACTGACCATGACTGGAGATTTGATTTATGATGAATGATGATTTGAAATTGTAATGTGTAATTATTCGGTAGTTGAAACAATTGTTTTATAGATTTTTCATTGTAAATTGCTTTCATATCTAAGTTAATGGGCCATTTCCATTTACTCAGACTGCATGGAGCCAACTTTTCTGTTTGAGAAGTAAAGTGTGTGTGTGCGTGTGCATGTGCGTGTGTGTTTGTGTGTGTGTGCACGCGTCTTGCACGCCCCGTTCCTGCATGCTCTCGTGCACGTGTGTGTGTTTCCGCTATGTTGAGCAACGAGAGCGGTGTGGAGAGGATCAGCTGTAGTTGTTATGACATATCTAGCAACAAGAAGAGAAGCATGCAAACAAAGATATCCTCTAACCCATCAGGATACTGTTGCTCCCCTCATAACAAAGATATCACAATAAACATCTCCACCAGGAAATTATACTGATGGTTACAGGTTGTGTTGCCTGATTCCAGACCTGTTTGTTCTGTTTAGCTAGCTCATATTCATTTAAGGGATAGTTTCCACTGCCTTTACCTGCAAAAAAAGAGGTTCCCTCACTACAAAAGGTAACTTATTTTATATTTCTATTGTATATAGCTTCTACTCACACCTGAACTCCTGTGTATTTCTCTTCAGATCCACACTTTCAAATGGTGTACAGCTGTACTAAAGAGAGATGTCAAAATATGTAGTGTATATAGCTAGTCATAGTAGATAGTTGTAGCTAGTAATAAAGGTGTCCTGCTAAGGGGAAGGTTTGGGGGGTGCTACATTGTACAGTAATAAAGGTGTCCTGCTAAGGGGAAGGTTTGGGGGGTGCTACATTGTACAGTAATAAAGGTGTCCTGCTAAGGGGAAGGTTTGGGGGTGCTACATTGTACAGTAATAAAGGTGTCCTGCTAAGGGGAAGGTTTGGGGGTGCTACATTGTACAGTAATAAAGGTGTCCTGCTAAGGGGAAGGTTTGGGGGTGCTACATTGTACAGTAATAAAGGTGTCCTGCTAAGGGGAAGGTTTGGGGGGTGCTACATTGTACAGTAATAAAGGTGTCCTGCTAAGGGGAAGGTTTGGGGGTGCTACATTGTACAGTAATAAAGGTGTCCTGCTAAAGGGGAAGGTTTGGGGGTGCTACATTGTACAGTAATAAAGGTGTCCTGCTAAGGGGAAGGTTTGGGGGGTGCTACATTGTACAGTAATAAAGGTGTCCTGCTAAGGGGAAGGTTTGGGGGTGCTACATTGTACAGTAATAAAGGTGTCCTGCTAAGGGGAAGGTTTGGGGGGTGCTACATTGTACAGTAATAAAGATGTCCTGCTAAGGGGAGGGTTTGGGGGGTGTGACATTGTACAGTAATAAAGTTGTCCTGCTAAGGGGAAGGTTTGGGGGGTGCTACATTGTACAGTAATAAAGGTGTCCTGCTAAGGGGAAGGTTTGGGGGTGCTACATTGTACAGTAATAAAGGTGTCCTGCTAAGGGGAAGGTTTGGGGGTGCTACATTGTACAGTAATAAAGGTGTCCTGCTAAGGGGAAGGTTTGGGGGTGCTACATTGTACAGTAATAAAGGTGTCCTGCTAAGGGGAAGGTTTGGGGGTGCTACATTGTACAGTAATAAAGGTGTCCTGCTAAGGGGAAGGTTTGGGGGGGTGCTACATTGTACAGTAATTAAGGTGTCCTGCTAAGGGGAAGGTTTGGGGGGTGCTACATTGTACAGTAATAAAGGTGTCCTGCTAAGGGGAAGGTTTGGGGGTGCTACATTGTACAGTAATAAAGGTGTCCTGCTAAGGGGAAGGTTTGGGGGGGTGCTACATTGTACAGTAATTAAGGTGTCCTGCTAAGGGGAAGGTTTGGGGGGTGTGACATTGTACAGTAATAAAGGTGTCCTGCTAAGGGGAAGGTTTGGGGGGTGCTACATTGTACAGTAATAAAGGTGTCCTGCTAAGGGGAAGGTTTGGGTGGTGCGACATTGTACAGTAATAAAGGTGTCCTGCTAAGGGGACGGTTTGGGGGGTGCTACATTGTACAGTAATAAAGGTGTCCTGCTAAGGGGAAGGTTTGGGTACTGTCCAGTGATAAAGTTGTCCTGCTAAGGGGAGGGTCTGGGTACTGTACAGTGCTAAATTGTTGGTGTTTTTCCTATGTTCTCTTCTCTCCCTGGTTTCTTGGAAATGACGTACATATTCCTCGAACTGGAACCACTTTCTCTCAAATGGTACCCCCTCTTCTACTGAGGAGAAAAGGGGAAAGTTGTAAGTAAACAATCATAGTAATAAAGTTGTCCTCTGAAGAGGGGGGTTGTTGTTGTTGTTATAGTTTGAGCTGTGGTTATAAATGGTGTACTGCTTTGTACTGTTGCTATTCCTGCTATGATCTTAGTCCCTTCCCTGATCTCTTGGAAATGATGTACGTATTCCTCAAACTGTAAGTCTGTCATAACACTGTCATCTGTCTGTCAGCAACTCCTTTGTGGGCGATTCCACGCCAGAGTAGGTGAGAAATATTTTTGGTATCTGAAATTGTTCTGGCAATTCTCACATATAAACTTCATTGGGAGGAAGGATGTTTGACGTTCTTTTTACTTTTGTATCACAAAACATTTTTGAGAAAATGATGATGAAAGTGGCCATTTCAGCCCCTCTTTAAACCTATACATGCCTCCTGTAAGACCCTATGATCTGTGAACCCAACTTGATACAGACAACATCTTGGTGTTACTCTCATGCTTCTTCAACCTGTATCGTACAACTTGTTTTAAAACATGTATTCTCTGTTATTATTATCACTGCGTTGTTGGGAAAGAGCTCTCAAGGTAAGAATTTCACTGTACTGTTTTACACCTGTTGCGTCCTGTGTACCTGGCGAATAAACGTTGAAACTTGAAACTTTCAGATTACTTTTTCTCTCAAGTGTACTGAAGAGAAAATCAACAAGTTGTAAGTCATTTGAAGAATTCTAAACTTTAGTTTTGGTAAAGTAATTGAGAAAACATTCTCTTTTACAATAACGACCTGACCAATATACAGTCACGGGTAATACAAATTGGCGTAGGATTGATCTTTACTGCACTGCTCGGTTGGTGTTCCTCCTATGTCCTTCCCTGATCTCTTGGAACTGATATCTGCGTTCCTAGAACTCTATGTCTTTCATAACACTGATCTCATGTCCCACCATGTGCTGAGGGAGGGAGGGCGTATAGGAGAGGAGGAATGTACAGTGGGGAAAAAAAGTATTTAGTCAGCCACCAATTGTGCAAGTTCTCCCACTTAAAAAGATGAGAGAGGCCTGTAATTTTCATCATAGGTACACGTCAACTATGACAGACAAAATGAGGAAAAAAAATCCAGAAAATCACATTGTAGGATTTTTAATGAATTTATTTGCAAATGATGGTGGAAAATAAGTATTTGGTCAATAACAAAAGTTTCTCAATACTTTGTTATATACCCTTTGTTGGCAATGACACAGGTCAAACGTTTTCTGTAAGTCTTCACAAGTTTTTCACACACTGTTGCTGGTATTTTGGCCCATTCCTCCATGCAGATCTCCTCTAGAGCAGTGATGTTTTGGGGCTGTCGCTGGGCAACACGGACTTTCAACTCCCTCCAAAGATTTTCTATGGGGTTGAGATCTGGAGACTGGCTAGGCCACTCCAGGACCTTGAAATACTTCTTACGAAGCCACTCCTTCGTTGCCCGGGCGGTGTGTTTGGGATCATTGTCATGCTGAAAGACCCAGCCACGTTTCATCTTCAATGCCCTTGCTGATGGAAGGAGGTTTTCACTCAAAATCTCACGATACATGGCCCCATTCATTCTTTCCTTTACACGGATCAGTCATCCTGGTCCCTTTGCAGAAAAACAGCCCCAAAGCATGATGTTTCCACCCCCATGCTTCACAGTAGGTATGGTGTTCTTTGGATGCAACTCAGCATTCTTTGTCCTCCAAACACGACGAGTTGAGTTTTTACCAAAAAGTTCTATTTTGGTTTCATCTGACCATATGACATTCTCCCCAATCCTCTTCTGGATCATCCAAATGCACTCTAGCAAACTTCAGACGGGCCTGGACATGTACTGGCTTAAGCAGGGGGGACACGTCTTGCACTGCAGGATTTGAGTCCCTGGCGGCGTAGTGTGCTACTGATGGTAGGCTTTGTTACTTTGGTCCCAGCTCTCTGCAGGTCATTCACTAGGTCCCCCGTGTGGTTCTGGGATTTTTGCTCACCGTTCTTGTGATCATTTTGACCCCACGGGGTGAGATCTTGCGTGGAGCCCCAGATCAAGGGAGATTATCAGTGGTCTTGTATGTCTTCCATTTCCTAATAATTGCTCCCACAGTTGATTTCTTCAAACCAAGCTGCTTACCTATTGCAGATTCAGTCTTCCCAGCCTGGTGCAGGTCTACAATTTTGTTTCTGGTGTCCTTTGACAGCTCTTTGGTCTTGGCCATAGTGGACTTTGGAGTGTGACTGTTTGAGGTTGTGGACAGGTGTCTTTTATACTGATAACAAGTTCAAACAGGTGCCATTAATACAGGTAACGAGTGGAGGACAGAGGAGCCTCTTAAAAAAGAAGTTACAGGTCTGTGAGAGCCAGAAATGTTGCTTGTTTGTAGGTGACCAAATACTTATTTTCCACCATAATTTGCAAATAAATTCATTAAAAATCCTACAATGTGATTTTCTGGAAAAAAAAATCTCAATTTGTCTGTCATAGTTGACGTGTACCTATGATGAAAACTACAGGCCTCTCTCATCTTTTTAAGTGGGAGAACTTGCACAATTGGTGGCTGACTAAATACTTTTTTCCCCCACTGTATATACTGTATACTGCGACTGGTTCACATGTCCTCTCCTCGGAGACTGCTACAGTCAGCCCTTACTTACATTACTTACAGGGAGAGCTGCCAGAATATACACTCATATCTCTTTACATTACTTACAGGGAGAGCTGCCAGAATATACACTCATATCTCTTTACATTACTTACAGGGAGAGCTGCCAGAATATACACTCATATCTCTTTACATTACTTACAGGGAGAGCTGCCAGAATATACACTCATATCTCTTTTTCGCTCCCTCGTTTTCTCACATTTTCTCCAGTTTTTGCTCTCTCTCTTTCTTGCTAACTTGTTTCTTACTTGCTCTCTCTCTCTCTCTCTCTCTCTCTCTCTCTCTCTCAATTCAATTTCAATTCAATTCAATTTCAATTTAAGGGCTTTATTGGCATGGGAAACGTATGTTAACATTGCCAAAGCAAGTGAAGTAGATAGTAAACAAAAGTGAAATAAACAATAAATATTAACAGTAAACATTACACTCAGAAGTTTCAAAAGAATAAAGACATTTCAAATGTCATATTATGTATATATACAGTGTTGTAACAATGTGCAAATAGTTAAAGTACAAATGGGAAAATAAATAAACATAAATATGGGTTGTATTTACAATGGTGTTTGTTCTTCACTGGTTGCCCTTTTCTTGTGGCAACAGGTCACAAATCTTGCAGCTGTGATGGCACACTGTGGTTTTTCACCCAGTAGATGGGAGTTTATCAAAATTGGGTTTGTTTTCGAATTCTTTGTGGATCGCTGTAATCTGAGGGAAATATGTGTCTCTAATATGGTCATACATTTGGCAGGAGGTTAGGAAGTGCAGCTCAGTTTCCACCTCATTTTGTGGGCAGTGTGCACATAGCCTGTCTTCTCTTGAGAGCCAGGTCTGCCTACGGCGGCCTTTCTCAATAGCAAGGCTATGCTCACTGAGTCTGTACATAGTCAAAGCTTTCCTTAAGTTTGGGTCAGTCACAGTGGTCAGGTATTCTGCCACTGTGTACTCTCTGTTTAGGGCCAAATAGCATTCTAGTTTGCTCAGTTTTTTTGTTAATTCTTTCCAATGTGTCAAGTAATTCTCTTTTTGTTTTCTCATGATTTGGTTGGGTCTAATTGTGTTGTTGTTGTTGTTGTTGTTGTTGTCCTGGGGCTGTGTGGGGTCTGTTTGTGTTTGTGAACAGAGGCCCAGGACAAGCTTACTTAGGGGACTCTTCTCTCTCTCTCTCTCTCTCTCTCTCTCTCTGACAGACAGAGACAGTCTGTCTGTCTGTCTCTCGCTCTCTCTCTCTCTCTCTCTCTCTCTCTCTCTCCCTCTTCCTCTCTCTCTCTTTCTCCCACCCACCCTCCCCCCCTTCCTTCCTCCCTCCCTCCCTCCTCCTCCCTCCCTCCCTCCTCCCTCCTCCCTCCCTCCCTCCCTCCCTCCCTCCCTCCCTCTCAATAACAATAAACCCTGAAAGCCCAGACGTTATTTAATGTATGTATTTATATGTACCTGTGGATACATATATATAGGACTGTTGTTTTGGTGAAAGTCTGTAGCCCTGTCTTTCCCTGCACCAGGCTCACGTCTAGTAACCACACACACACACACACACACACAGGCTCAGGTCGAGTTATACCACACACACTGCGGTGCTGTTTTAGTTAACAAGCAGGATTATTTCTCTCTTTTAAAATAAACACCACGGGAGAGGTCAGGAATATCCCTCAAAAGGGGCCGTATACCAGCCCACAGGAAGTAAAACATCTCCCCTTACTGCTCATTGGCTGCTCCCCTGGCCAATGGCGAATGGGAACAGGCTAGGAGTGGGCCGGAGTGGCCCACTCAAATGACAGTAATGACTCACTCACATTCTCCCCTCAGTTTTGTCTTGCTTTCTTCTGTTTTACTTCTGTTTTCCAATTCAAGGATTGACTGAACTGAGTTAATTGACCCCTAACTTATGACTGAACTGAGTTAATTGACCCCTACCTTATGACTGAACTGAGTTAATTGACCCCTACCTTATACTATGTAACTAACAAAAGACTAGCAAATTGTTCTTCTGAAACTGTAATTAGATAGTCTGCCATGAGTAAACAGGCAGGGGCCTGGAGGGAACTTGTGTGGTTTTCCTTTGAGGGGTGAGGGGAGGTTAAAGCTAGAATCCTTAATTGGAACAATAGCAAAGCATGCTCCCCGCCCATGTTTAGCTAAAAAGCTAACGGATGGGGCTGGAGAAATGTAACCACTCTCAAATTAAAGACAGAGCTATAGGTGCAAGGACTGACCATCCATGATATCAAATGTATAATTTTAATCATGTTTTGAGGCTATACAGTGTTTGTTTACATGTACGATGTTCACAAACATTGGAGTAAAACAAATGTATATTTTTGGGATCTGATGGGGTGCAACAATTGACCTAAGCTCATGAGGAATGTCATCAAAACAAATCACATTTTATTGGTCACATACACATATTTAGCTAAATGCTTGTGTATAAGTTATGTTCAATGGGTATACATCATTACTTTATAAGTTATGTTCAATAGGTATATATCATTAATTTATAAGTTATGTTCAATGGGTATACATCATTAATTTATAAGTCCAGAAATGGATGTAGCAACTAAGAATTCTAGCTTTAAGGGAACAAAACATTTTTACAAATGTGACAAATGTCAGTCAGCAGTCATTTTCAAATTCATTGATTGAACTGAGTTATTGGCAATTGACCCCAAATCTGTAACCAACAGAAGACTCGCTAATTGTCTTCTGAAACTGTAATTAGTTAGACAGTAAACAGGCTGGAGGGGAATGTGTGAACTGGTCACTTGTGCGTCTCTCCTTTGATGGATGGGGGGGAGGAGTTAAGAGAAGAGAACAATGTGACTAATGTCCCTCAGCACCTTACGCCTCTCCAGTAGAGGCTCCACCCACCCAACACTACCCAACACTACCCAACACTACCCAACACTACCCAACACTACCCAACACCACCCAACACTACCCAACACTACCCAACACTACCCAACACTACCCAACACTACCCAACACTACCCGGCACCCCTATCCCGTTGAGAACTTCAGTGCTCTCGTTCAATGCTATTTTAGTACACTAGAGGCTCTTATCACAGTGTGATGGAGTGCCCTACTCTACTCTACCACCTCCACCCCTCACCTCCTTTACTCTGAGATATGGCTGTAGACTCCAATGGATTCAGACACCATAAGAGGTTACAGTCATGTCTCTAGGCAACTAACCTCCTACTACCCTTCCAGGATAGGACTGAGTCAGGCTTATATAACAGCTATAGATCCAACTAACCTCCTACTATATAACAGCTATAGATCCAACTAACCTCCTACTACCCTTCCAGGACAGGACTGAGTCAGGCTACTATATAACAGCAATAGATCCAACTAACCTCCTACTATATAACAGCAATAGATCCAACTAACCTCCTACTACCCTTCCAGGACAGGACTGAGTCAGGCTTATATAACAGCAATAGATCCAACTAACCTCCTACTATATAACAGCAATAGATCCAACTAACCTCCTACTACCCTATACAGATAGACAGGACTGAGTCAGGCTACTAAATAACAGCAATAGATCCAACTAACCTCCTACTATATAACAGCAATAGATCCAACTAACCTCCTACTACCCT